>NC_084478.1:10241563-10520279 GCF_027409185.1 Cynocephalus volans
ACCCTGATATTGTTGGCTAATATGATAAAGTCAACAGTCCTGCTGTTCAGCTCCACAGCCTTTGGGCTCAGCTGCACCCAGGACCCGTACCAATATTTGATCCAGTCCTGTTACAACATCTCTGCCTTATTTCTTTTCTTCAGCTCTGTTTGTACGGTTAGTTCAGTGACCTGGAATTTTGCCATGGACTTTTGCGGCCAAACCACCCTTGACTTTCCATTTAACTTTCCGGAAGGAAAAGAAATGCTAACAAAAAAACGCTGCACCTATGTGTTTCCACTAGGAATCATAACTGCCACCCTCTCAGTCCTAAGTGCCAGCTTGTTTATGTGAGGCACGTTTAACAAAATGTCTGAATCAAGAGAGACACATGGTGATGTCCAAATGTTCAAAATAAGAGACCTGAATGAAGGGCTTTAACTTCATGGAAAGGCTGCCAATAGCTTTTTTGAAGAAATTTGCTACCTACACATAATATTATTTTCATCATCTACTCATTTGAAATAAAACATATTCATTTGGTGTCTCAGGGCATGTCTAAAGCTTATTCTCATATTCTCCTCTTCTGCTCCAATCTGCAAATCTATTCCTTTCGTCGAAGGTTTTTACTTGCTGAAATGTGGAGGCGAATATCTTCTATGCACACACTGTCAAAAATCAGAGGCAGGGAAAGTACTGGTATAATTCAGGTACGCATCAAGAAACACAACCAACTCCAAGATGAATGAAAGTTTAGAATAAGCTCACATGTACATATAGGAGAATATTATAGTCATGTTTAGGGCTTAGAGATCTTTAAGACCTTATTTTTGGTTAGGTTGGAGCGTGGTTCCGCAACCTCAGTGCTATGGACGTCTTGGGCTGAGTTCTTCTGGGGGTAGGGAGGCTGTACGGGGCACTGGAGGATGTTTGCAGCATCAGTGGCCTCTACCCACTGGATGACAGTAGCATCCCCTCTACTCTCAGTGGCGACAACCAGAAATGTTCAGACTTTTCCACGTGGCCTTTTCCAAAATTGCCCCCCATTGAGAACCACTGGGCTAAATGTAGTCAATGACCCAGACTAATGGATGTTACGGTATGTTGAGAGGATTGTGAGAAAAACTTATCAACTAAAACTGAACAAGCTAAATACAGCACAGCATTTATGTGCCTGGGTCAGTGGCCGCCTTTAACTCGGTGGCCAACTGGAGGTGATTTTGCTTCATCTCCAAGGGGACATGTGGCAATGTCGATGTCAATGAAAAATGGAATCTCCAAAGTGCTGAAAGAAAGTAATAATAGACCAGTAATTTCTATATCTACTAACCGATCACTCAAGAATAAGGACAAAATGAAGGCAGTTTCACATCAAGAACATACAGAAAAGAGACACTTGGAAAAGAAAATAATTGAATCGGGAATGAGGTTGGATCCAGAAGCAACGATGAGCAAAGAAACTGATAGGCAGGTGCGTAAATCTAAACCAGCACTGATTATAGTTTGTAAGTGTCTGTGTTCCGCGTTCACATATAACGTGTAAATTAGGAGAGGGATAATCAGGGCCAAAACTTTTTAATGCCCTTGCTTATTGTGGGCCATTCATCGTCTTTAGATTTTAAGTGAATAAATATGTTAAAAATTTAATGGTAACCACTAAACAGACACAAAGAGAATGAAAAGAAATTGAAGGTGGAAGGACAAAAAGGAAGAAGCAAAACGATAATTTCTCAAAGGCAACATGATTGTCTATGAAGAAAACCCACGAGAAGACTCCAGAGTCATGATCCCCTTTCTAAGAATCTTCTAGAAAAGGCAGCACAACACAGACAGAAACAGAGCAGTGATGGCCTGGTGCTGGGGGTGGAGGGAGCAGTGAGCTCGAGGGGGCACTAGGAGACATTTGGGGGGACAGGCACGTTCTACAGCTGGAATGTAGTCGGGGTCCCACGATAATGCAGTGTTCTAAAACTCTTCAAACCGTTACGTCAAAGAGACACCTGCACTCCCATGTTCACTGCAGCATTGTTCGCAATAGTCAAGATATGGAAACAACAGAAGCGTCCATCAGCAGAGGAACGGACCAGGAAAACGTGGTGTACACGCACGATGGGCTACTAGTCAGCCTGAAAGACAGAAGCGAATCCTGTCATTTGCAACAACGCGGATAAACGTGAAGACGTTATGTGAAGTGACATAAGCCAGGTACAGAAAGACAAATTCTGCACTATCTCACTCATCTGTGGAATCTAACAAAGTGGAACTCATGGAAGTAGAGAGTAGAATGGTGGTCACCAGAGGCTGGGGAGTCGGGGTGGGGATGTTGTTCAAAGAGCACAAGATTTCGGTTAGGACGAATTAGTTCAAGACATCTGCCTACTGTACAACGTGGTGACTATAGTTAATAACAACGGGTTATATTCTTAAATATCACTGACATGGGGCTGGCCAGTTAGCTCAGCTGCTTAGAGCAGGGTGTTACAACACCAAGGTCAAGGGTTGGATGCCCGTGCCCACCAGCCACAAAAAAAGAAAAAGGAAAATCACTGAGAGTAGATTTTGGGTTCTCACCACACAGAAAAAGTGATAAATATGTGAGGTGAGGCATATGTTACTTACCTCCTTTTAGCCATCCCACAAGTTATACATATTTCAAAACAACATGTTATGTACTATAAACATATAAAATTTTTGTCAGTTAAAATAAATAACGAAAGAAAGACTCGGAATTGAACACACACACACACAGCCCTTGAATTCCACCTTGCAGATATATCCACTCTTAATTTGGGGGCACAAAATTCTTCTCCACTCTTTTTAAGATATACACAGATGCACATTTTACAGAAATGAGATCACAGCATGGAAGCAATTATGCACTTAATCCTATATATCACACACACACACCCTGCACATTTTCCTGTTAGTTCATATACTTTCATTTCATGCGTATTAACAGCTGAGTGGAACTCCAGTGAGCTTGGTTCCCAGTGGGCTTGGGATCAAACTGGCCGTGTTCATATGCTTTCTCTGCCACAGTGGAAACAGAAACAGTAAATGTAAAAACGTTTGGCTTCAGCCTTAGCTTAGCGCAGGTCTTTCAACCTTGGTACTATGGACATTTGGGGCCAGAGAATTCTCATGGGGGCTGTCTTGTGCCTGACGGGATGTTTAGCAGCTTCCCTGATCCCCACGAACTAGATGCCAGTAGCACCCCCCAAGTTGTGATAACCAAAAAGTCCTCCAGACATTGTTCAATGTCCCGTCGGGTGGGGTGGGGACAAAGTCACAGAGCTATTTGAGAAAGCCTCGGAGAGAAGCAATATTATGCTGAGTGTTTGAAGTCAGGGCGGGAATCTGAAGAACTGTCACATGTCAGGGACAGAAGGACCTCCCTGGGAATGGAGTTATTTAGATATACAACGTACATGGCGATCTCTGTTCTGATACAGAAACGCTTCCCAAGATGGGCCCAGGTTTCTCCCAAACTGCAAGACGGAGGTCTTGTTGGGGTCGTCATTCCATGCTAAATTCAGAGGTCCTGGGATGTAAACTTCTAGTTTACAAGCCACAGACAACATTTAGGGCTTATTTGTATAGTATGCGGTTGAAAATGGAAATCCCACGTTAGGGAGGGAGGGAAAGGTTTGGGAAGGGATAAGTCGGGCAAAGGGCATAAAGAAATATCACGATTTGTAAGAATGAATACGCTAATAATAAATATTAAAAAAAGAAATCCCACGTTAATGTTGTAAATGAAGCGTAGCAAGCAGACCCACGGTTATATAACCTGTAAAACCCTCCGACAAGCAGCGGTGGCCCGCACCCCAGCGCCACCAACGGCCGGGGTCCGTTGTGTTTCCTGCTGGCACGTGCATGAAGTGAAAGGGCACCAGACCCCGACATAGGGCGGAGCTTGGGAACTTCAACAGCCACTAACGTGTCATCTTGGCTGCTTAACTCTGTCCCTGGCTTTCTCCATTTGCAGAACTGGAGTAGTAATTGTTTTCTCTGCATAAGATTGTTGAGAGACTAAATGAAATAACACGTAAAGTTCTTCAACACTTCTTGGCACATGCAAAGCTCCCAACGCATTTTTGTTGGTGCTACTGCCACCCTCGCCACTGCTGCCACCTGGACTGTTACCATCATTAATATACCCAATCTTCTATCCATAGATATTTAATGGTTTTTACTTCTCCTTCATGAACAATGCTGGCCGAGCATCCTTTTATTTCACCTGCAAAATATTAGGATATGATAGTAGATACACAATGTATGAAGTTCTAGAACCATAGCAATCTTCAGGAGCCTACCTGAATTTTCTAGGAACAATCTAGCTAATGAGGTTTTACTTTTCCTTTAGTGTACCTGCTGCTTAGCAGGACTGGCATGGCAGGCAGACGGAGCTGCAAGGCATTCTGGGGTGCAGTGGCTGTACCGCTGGGGAGTAGGGAGGAGACCAGCCCCAGCAGAGTGAGGGCTGGGGGTGGAGTGCAGTCCCCAAGGCCAGCTTCGGTGGAGTCGGCAGAATTCTGTGAGGTCACTCCGTTCACCCAACAACGCAGGCCTGCGGCTGGGCCAGAAAAGAATCCCCCGGGAAGAAGCCTGTCACCACACAGGGGGGCATGGCAGGGCCGTGAAATGGCCGTGCACGGCTGCAAGGCTGCCTCGGGCCCTACTGGCGGTGGCAGGAGCTGCCCTGTGAGTCCCCGTATCAGGACTCGCTTCCGCTTTCAGAGAGGCAGCCCTTGCTCCTGCTTGAGAATCATGACCCCTCGGATCCTCGACAGGAATTGCTGAGGATGTCACCCTCAGACTGAAATATGGCTGGAATGTTTTAGATGGAAAAGTTACTGCCCAGTCAATTTTGAGACCCTCCTGAGTAAGAGAATCGTGTCTCCCAGAATCTCTGGGGCATGCGAGGGACGTTTGGACTCTTAATTACAAATAAGCCAAACCAACTTGAGTTAGGCTGTCAGTGGTTCTCAACCGGAATGATTTTTGTCCCCCCAGGGGACATCTGGCAATGTCTGCAGACATTTTTTGTTGCTACCGCTTAGGGGGTGGGGTTGCTACAGGCGTCTAGTGCACGGGGGCCAGGGATGTTACTAAACAACTTCTGAAAGGACAGGCAAAGGACAGCTCCAACCAATAAGAATTATCTAGCCCAAAATGCCAACAGTGCCTGTTTGCAGAACCCTGGCCTAAGCCAGAGAAGTAAACAAACAAAACAGCACCTATTACAGGAGTTCTGGGGTACTTCACAGAACGTAAGGAGAAGTTGAATCATTCTCTGTAGTGGATTGAATTATGTCCCCCCAAAACTCCCTGCAGCTTGAATTGTGCCCCCTAAGTTTTATGTGTTAGAAACTTAGCCCCCACTGTAACTGGTAAGAGGGTGGGAAATCCTGTTACAATTATTGGAAGGAAGAGCCGTGAAGAGGTGAGTGGATTTTAGGACCGTGCAGTGGTGGATGGATTAAAAGTGGTGGTCAGGGGTGTGTTTCTGAGGGCTTTAAAAGAAGAGAGAGGAAAGTCTGTCTTTCTCTCTCTGTGCTCTCTCTGCTTCCACCGTCTTGCAATGTGAGACCCCTGGGTCACTTTTGCCACCACCAGACGGACTTTGGACTTCCCAGCCTCAGAAACTGTAAGCAATAAACTTGATTTTCTTTAGAAATCACCCAGTTCGGCTGGCCCGTGGCTCAACTGGGAGAGCATGGGTTAAGTCAAGGGTTACGATCCCCTTACTGGTCATCTTTAAAAAAATAAAATAAATAAAATATATCACCCAGTTCAGTGTAGTTTGTTATAAGCAACAAAAACAGACCAATAAAAAAATTTTTTTAAAAACCAACAGACTAATACAGTCTCCAAAAAAGAATATATTTTATATTTCCATTGCTTATCCATGATCCTGGGCAATAGAAGAAGTTCACGGACATTGACCAAGTTCTCCTGTATTGTATATATGACTCATCTCCCCTATTCCCAGTGTCTCAGGAAAGAATTAGATTCGTCCAGCTGTGGTCAGAGCCTACCCCTATGAACTTCAGCTGTGGCCAGAAAAGCAGGGTCATGTCGTAGAAAGGTGGCCCACAGAAGACACTCCAGAAACATCTCCTATGTGAATGAATGAACATGGCTGCCGGCGGCCACTCCTGAGAGTTGTGATGGTGTTCGTAGGGAGGGGGCTGAAACCCACAAAGAATCCCTCACTTGCGGCCTGCAGGGTTATCTGGTGTTAACTCAAGCTCATCCTGTCTGCTTGGTCACTCTCCCCTGACCTATGAGCATTCCTGTGAACCCCCTGCACCAGTGATACAGGCAGCCAGGAACACAGACTTTTTCTACTAGTCCATTTCTTCTGTTTGTAACAGAATATCTAAAACTGGGTAATATATAGAGAAATGAAATTCATTTCTTAAAGTATTGGAGGCTGGGAAGTCCACAGTCCAGGGAGCACATCTGTTGAGGGCTGCCTTCTGTGTGGGAACTCTCTACAGGGTCCTGTGGTGACCAGGGTGTCACAGGGCAAGAATGGGCTGATCAAGAGAGAGCTGACCTGCTCTTTGGGTCTCCTTCTAAAGCCATCAGAAGCACACCCATTACTCCATGAATAGCTCAATAGATTCACAAGGGTATAGCCCTCACAATCTAATCATGTCTTAAAGGCCCCACCTCTCAAATATAAAAATTGGATTTCCTGTTCTCAGCACTGTTACAACAGGGGTCAAGTTTCCAATATATGAACTTTTGGCGAACACATTTAACCCATAGCACTCTGGTCTTCTGCAATTTCAGCAACCCCCTGATCTCCTGAAAGCCTGGAGCCAATTTTTTTACCTTCATTCCCCCAGTCAGCCCATTTTTCCAGCACCTAATTCCCTGTATTAAATCCTCCCTGTTTGAGACCCCCAGAGATTTCCTGATTAAACCTGACTGACGTAGTAGAGATGGTTTCCGACACTCCTGATTACACACTTGATGATCTCGTGTGTGATGACCTGTTAGAGACTACCTCAGACCCCAGAGGTGTATCTGCTTCCGACCAGACCTTCAGTCTCTGCAAAGCAGGGCTTTTCAAACTACAGTGTGCATCCGCATCCCCTGGAGGGCTTGGTACAACACGGTGTCCTGGGCTCCAGTCCAGCGTTTCTGATTCAGCAGCTGTGAACTTGGAATGTGAATTTGGAACAAGTCCCCAGTGACCAACTGCTGCAAATCATTCCTAACTAGAGCCTTCCCACGTCTACCTAAAGCACTCTCAATTTAAACACTGGAAGGAATTATTAGTACTTAAAGAAAAAAAAAAAAAAAAAACACCAGCTCTCTGCTCTCTCTGCTTCCACCTTCTTGCAATGTGAGACCCCTGGGTCACTGTTGCCACCAGCAAATGGACTTTGGACTTTCCAGCCTCAGAAACTGATGCTGTACACTGTTTCCACCCAGAAGACCCTAACCAGATGTGCCCCTGGATCGTGGGGATCCCAGTCTCCCAACCTATATTTATGTTATTTTTACAAGAAAAGTAAATTCACTGGCACAGAAAATTCAAGATAAAGCTGGGCAAAAAGTAACACATAAAATTATCACGAAGGTGCCCGTCGCCTGTGACACTGAGACTACAGCTGCGGGTGCTGTGCGAGCGGCCAAGCAGCACCGGGAGACCGAGCCGAGTGAGTGTGGGTTGGTGGTGGCCTGCGTACTTTTTAACAGAGAGCCTCGGCGTGTGGAGTATGGAGATGTTCGGCAGGGGAGGTGGGAGTTCTGCGGGGATCACACTGCTGCTGCGCAATCCAGCAGCCTGGTCCAGAGCATGCAGAGCAGGGAGATGTCCAGTGGGGGAGGCAGAAGCTCCACAGAGACCATACTGCCGCCGTCTGATCCAGCAGCCCAGCCCAGTGTGTATGGAGCAAAGAGACATCCAATAGGGGAGGTGGAAGCTCCATAGAGACCACACGTCCTGTGGGGCTAACCCAGTGCTCGTGGAACAGGGAGACGTCCAGCAGGGGAGGTGGAAGCTTGGCAGAGACCACACACCCTGCAGTACCACCGCATGACCCAGCAGACTGGCCGAGTCCATGCTGACCAGAGAGGTGGCTCCCCGGAGAGGCCCAAGACCTGAGGCAACCACACACACAAGGCACTAGTGGCCAACTGAGCAGACACTGAAGTAGCCATACCAAATTGGCAACCCCAGCAACATCTTAGTCAGACAATAGTGTCAAACCTGTGGACTGTGAAGCTCCCTGTCACAATGAATAAACATCAAAGTAAAGATACAGGAAATATGAAAAATCAAGAAAGTACACCACCAAAGGGTAATATCTCTCAAGCTCTAGATCCTATAGAACAAGAAACCCTTGAAATGTCTGACAAGGAATTTCAAGTGATAATTCTAAGGAAACTGAACAAGATACAAGAAAACCCAGCTAGACAACATGATGAAACGAGGAAAGGTATACAGGACCTGAAAGAAGAAATGTACAAGTAAATCAATGCCCAGAAAAAAATGTAGCCGAGCTTGCTGAACTGAAGAATTCATTCAGCAAAATAAAAAACACAAGGGAGAGTTTAACCAGCAGGCTTGTGGAAGTTGAAGAGAGAACGCCTGAACTTGAAGATAGGCTGTTTGAAATAACACAGGCAGACAAAAAGAAAATAAAAGAAAATAAAATCAAAGGCATTGAAGAAAATCTGAAAGAGATATCAGACAACCTTAAACGCTCAAATATCCGAGTCATGGGTATCCCAGAAGAGGAGGAAAAAGGAGATTGCATTGAAAACATATTCAACAAAATAGTGGTAGAAAACTTCCCAGGTATAGGAAAAGTCACAGATCTTCAGATCCAGGAAGCTCAAAGATCCCCAAGCGTATTTAACCCAAAAAGATCTTCTCCAAGACATGTTATAGTCAAATTGGTAAAACTAAAAGACTAAGAGAGAATCTTAAAAGCTGCAAGAGAGAATCGTCAAATCACCTATAAGGGAGCCCCAATCAGGCTAACATCAGGCTTTTCATCACAAACCCTAAAAGCTAGAAAGGAATGGGATGATATATTCAAAATACTAAAAGACAGAGATTGCCAGCCAAGAATACTCTACCCTGCAAGGCTATCCTTCTGAAATGAAGGGCATATTGTATATTTCTCAGGCAAACAAAAACTGCAAGAGTTCACCAACACACAACCACCCTTACAAGAAATTCTCAAGGGAGTACTGGGTTTGGTTCCTGAAAAATAACTACCACTGCCATAAAAACCCAAGAATTATCAAAACGCACTAGTATAATAAAAATGGCATTCATGAAGAGAAAACAAACAAACAAAAAGGCTATCTACAACCCAAGGAAGCAACAAATACAGAAAACAAACAGTAAATCAGAAAGCAAGGAACAAAAGACACCTAAGACAACCAAACAATAATCAATAAAAAGCTAGGAATAAATCAATGCTTTTCAATAACAACTCTTAATGTAAAAGGCTTAAATTCCCCAATCAAAAGATACAGACTGGCTGACTGGATTAAAAAGGAGGACCCAACTACATGCTGCCCTTAAGAGACCTACCTCACCCATAAAGACTCACATAGACTAAAAGTGAAAGGATGGAAAAAGATTTACCATGCAAACAGAAAAGAAAAACGAGCTGGAGTAGCTATTCTTATACCTGATAAAATAGACTTTAAACTAAAAACTATAAAAAGAGACAATGAGGGAAACTATGTAATTATAAAAGGATTGATCCATCAAGAAGACATAACAATCATAAATATGTATGCACCCAATGTTGGAGCAGCCAGATTTATAAAACAAACTCTTTTAGACCTAAATAAGGAAATAGACACTAATACCATAATAGCAGGGGACCTGAACACCCCACTGCCAATATTGGGCAGATCATCTAGGCAAAGAATCAGCAGAGAAACACAAGATCTAAACAAGACTCTAGACCAATTGGAATTAGCAGATATCTACAGAACATTCCATCCAATTACCTCAGAGTATTCATTCTTCTCATCAGCACATGGATCATTCTCCAGGATAGATGACATATTAGGTCACAAATCAAGTCTCAACAAATTCAAAAAAATTGGAATTATCCCATGTATTTTCTCAGACCACAATGGATTAAAACTAGAAATCAATAACAAACAAAATTCTGAAAACTATACAAACACATGGAAATTACACAGCATTCTAGTTAATGACATGTGGGTCCCTGAAAAAATCAAGCAGGAAATTAAGAAAAATATTGAAACAAATGAAAACAATGATACATCATACCAAAACCTGTAGGATACTGCAAAAGCACTACTATGGGGGAAATTTATCGCATTAAATGCTCACTTCAGAAGAAAGGAAAGATGGCAAGTGAACTACCTAACACTTCACCTTAAAGAACTAGAAAAAAAAGGACAATCCATACCTAAGGTTAGCAGATGGAAAGAAATCATCAAAATCTAAGCAAAATTTAATGAAATTGTAACCCAAAAAACAATACAAAAGATCAACGAATCAAAAAGTTGGTTTTTGGAAAAGATAAATAAAATTGACAAACTATTAGCATGGCTAACAAAAAAAAGTAGAGAGAAGATTCAAATAACAAAAATTAGAAATGAGAAAGGTGACATTACAACTGATTCATCATCTGAAATTCAAGGAATCATTCGAGACTACTATAAACAACTATACACCAACAAATTTGAAAATCTGGAGGAAATGGATAAATTTCTGGACACACACAAGCTCCCAAAACTGAGCCATGAAGATGTAGAAAATTTGAACAGACCAATAACAATAAAGGAGATTGAAGCTATTATCAGAAGGCTCCCAACAGAGAATAGCCCAGGACCAGATGGAGTCACAGCAGAATTTTACCAAACATTCAAAGAGGAATTGACACCAATTCTTTACAAACTATTCCAAAAGATAGAAACAGATGCAAATCTCCCAAACTCATTCTATGAAGCAAGCATCATCCTGATACCAAAAGCAGGTAAAGATACAACCAAAGAAGATAATTACAGGCTGACATCCTTGATGAATATAGATGCAAAAATCCTCACTAAAATACTAGCAAACAGAATGCAGCAACACATACGTAAAATTATTCATCACGATCAAGTGGGATTCATCCCAGGGATACAAGGGTGGTTCAACATACGCAAATCAATAAATGTGATACACCATATTAATAAAATCAAACACAAGGACCATATGGTCATCTCTATAGATGCCGAAAAAGCATTTGATAAAATTCAACATTCATTCATGACAAAGACCCTCTATAAGTTAGGTATAGATGGAAATTATCTCAACATAATTAAAGCCATATATGATAAACCCACTGCCAATAACATCGTGAATGGGAAAAAGCTGAAAGTTATTCCTTTGAGAACAAGAACTAGACAAGGATGCCCACTCTCACCACTCCTATTCAACATAGTGTTGGAAGTACTAGCCAGAGCAATCAGAGAAGAGAAGGAAATAAAGGACATCCAAATTGGAAAAGGTGAAGTTGAACTGTCCCTGTTTGCAGATGACATGATCCTATATATCAAACAGCCTAAAGCCTCTACAAAAAAACTCTTGGAGTTGATAAAGGATTTCAGCAAAATAGCAGCATACAAAATCAACACACAGAAATCAGTAGCATTTCTTTTCTCCAATAGTGAACATGCAGAAAGAGAAATCAAGAAATCTTGGCCATTTACAATAGCCACCAAAAAAATAAAATACTTAGGAATTGAGTTAACCAAGGAGGTGAAAAATCTCTATAATAAGAAAAACAAACCACTGCTGAGAGAAATTAGAGAGGATACAAGAAGATGGGAAGATATCCCATGCTCTTGGATTGGAAGAATCAGCATAGTGAAAATGTCCATACTACCCAAAATGAAATACGAATTCAACGCAATGCCCATCAAAATTCCAATAACATTTTTCTCAGAAATGGAAAAAACTATCCAGACATTTATATGGAATAACAAAAGACCACACATAGCCAAAGCAATGCTGAGCAAAAAAAATAAAGCTGGAGTCATAATACTATCTGAATTTAAACTATACTACAAAGCTATAATAACCAAAACAGTATGGTACTGGTATAAAAACAGACACACTGATCAATGGAATAGAATAGAGAATCCAGAAATCAAACCACACACCTACAGCCATTTGATCTTTGACAAAGGCACCAAGCCTATACACTGGGGAAGAGACTGCCTCTTCAGCAAATGGTGCTGAGAGAACTGGATATCAACATGCAGGTGAATTAAATTAGACCCATACCTTTCACATACACTAAAGTCAACTCAAAATTGATTAAAAATTAAATATATACCCTGAAACAATAAAACTTCTTAAAGAAAACTTAGAAACACTTCAGGAAGTAGGACTGGACACAGACTTCATGAATATGAACCGAAAAGAGTGGGCAACCAAAGGAAAAATAAACAAATGAGATTATATCAAACGAAAAAGCTTCTGCACATCAAAAGAAACAATTAACAGAGGTAAAAAAACAACCAACAGAGTGGGAGAAAATATTTACAAAATATACATCTGACAAAGGATTAATATCCAGAATGTACAAGTAACTCAAACAAATTTACAAGAAAAGAACAAGCAACCCAATTAAATAATGGGCAATAGAGCTAAATAGGCATTTCTCTAAGGAAGATATATGAATGGCCAACAGACATATAAAAAAATGCTCAACATCAGTCAGCATTTGGGAAATGCAAATCCAAACCACGCTGAGATACCATCTCACCCCAGTTAGGATGGCTAAAATCCAAAAGACTCTGAACAATAAATGCCGGCCAGGTTGTGGAGGAAAAGAAAATCTTTTACACTGTTGGTGGGACAGCGAAATGGTGCAGCCTCTATGGAAAATGGTATGGAGGTTCCTCTAACAATTGCAGATAAATATATCATATGACGCAGCTATCCCACTGCTGGGAATATACCCAGAGGAATGGAAATGATCAAGTCGAAGGTATACCTGTTCCCCAATGTTCATCGCAGCACTCTTTATAATAGCTAAGAGTTGGAACCAGCCAAAATGCCCTGCATCAGATGAGTGGATAAGGAAACTGTGGTATATCTACACAATGGAGGAATACTCTGCTATAAAAAGGAATGAAATTCTGCCATTTGCAACGACATGGATGGACCTAGAGAGAATTATATTAAGTGAAACAAGTCAGACACAGACATAGAAATATCACATGTTCTCACTTATTTGTGGGAGCTAAAAACAAATAAATACACACAAAAAAAACTGGGGGGGGGGGAGAAGACACAACAATTACAATTCTTTGAAATTGATAGAAGAAGTGAACAGAAAGAACATTGTTGGGAAGGAGGGGGCAGAGGGAGCCAGTAATGGGCCACAATAATCAACCACATTGTATATTGACAAAATAAACTATTGGAAAATAAATAAATAAATAAAATTTTCATGGACAAAAGCAATGCTAAAAAGAAAAGAACACTAACTCTTCAGTGATTATAGATAAAGTTTGCATCAAGACTGCTACAACTAAGGCAGCAGTGCTGTGCCTTCCCATTTCCTAACGTGCTAGCAGCACCGATGGTTTTCAACATCGCCTTTGCACCTCCCGTGTTAATGATGGCATGGGATCCTTTGCAGGCACAGGATAAGCGGACTTTCAAAGTCAAGTGTGATACTTGATTTTGAAGTAGGAAAATTCAGCATAAATTCACCCCATCCAGGCAACTTTTTAGTTGATATTTAATGGAGAGCAGCAAGATGATAGAATCAGGCCAATCCTTGGTTGGAGAAACAAGAAGGCGGAGACGAGGCGAGAAAGAAATTCAGTTTCTAGAAAATGAGCAGAACAAGCCCTGCACTGGAAACACTGTAAGGAAGCTTGAGATCAATGGTCCATGTTCAAACAAAGTCTACATTACCAAAAGGCACTTTTCTCAAAAAGCCTGGTTTTGGAGGCAAAGAGGTTGGTTTGTCAGCCAATCTGTTGGCATAAAGCTGTGACATGATCAAAAGAAGATGTCCAGTCTAAAGGAAAAATCCACCAATCCAACCGCTAAACATGGCATTGAGGTATTCCCACTGGGACACGTAGGTGGGGAGGTCAGAGCCCCAGGACCTCTGCACAGTGGCATGGACATGTAGGACACGGGCACTAAAGTGGCGAGACTGGCCAGGAACAGCAGAGCTCCCCAGCGATGGTTGTGCTTCTCCCCAAGAACTTCCTCGGTGGCCCCAGTACCCCAGCCACATCAGTCCCAGGAGGGTCGCCACAAGCCCCAGAGAACCAGCAGCCCCAGCGACACACAGGAGGATGCGAGCCACGCAGAGTCTGCAGCCAGGTTCCATGGGCTGCTGTGGCCCTGGCACACACTGCTGTCACCTGTGTCTTGAGTCACACGTGTTTCCCAAAGGCCCAGCATGTACCTCTCACTCCCCAGGAAACCCAAGGTGAAAGTCGACCTCTGAGGAATGCACAGAGTCACCAGGGAACAGACGTGGCCAGCCACGGAGACCGAGAGCCCCGTGTTTTGAACCAGACGAGCACACCACTTCCCATCTTGCTCTCCAGGCCCAAGTTATTCTGGCAGAACCGTGTCTCTCGGCGAAGACAGAGCTGTCTTGGTAGATGGAAATCTTGAAGGATTTGCCACAGCTCATGCCAGCCCAACTGCAAACATGAGTTGACTCCTTTGTCAACCAAGCAGAAGGCAGCTGCTTGCTAAATCGGGTCACTTGATAACTGGGCTGCAATTTTTCACCCTTAATTAATGCAGACGAGTACCTACCATTAAAGTAGGCCTGACAGAAAACCTGTGGCCAGTGCAGGGCTAGGTGGGATGACTGGCAGGTTGTGACAGGTGTGCGGGCATGGGAGAATTTTTGCCAGTTGGAAAAGTATTTATTTTTGCAATTTTATTTTCAAAAGGTAAACAGTTTGAAATATAAAATTATTTGGTATTAGAGTCGTTGATCAAGGGTTTTTCAAAAGAGTATTTCTTCATTTTCAGTTATTTTAATTTCTCCATAGCACTGTCTCTTCCTTGGCTTGGCATCCGGTCCCGTCATTCCTAAGCCTATCTGCGTGGGAAACCTCCCATTTCCCCCGCCTTCCATTAACACAGGAAATTGGGATCTTCCTGAATAAAAGAGATGGATGCTTATGATCCAGCACTTGTGCTCCTTGGTATTTATCCAAAAGAGCTTAAAACATATCCACACAAAAACCTGCACATGGATGTTTAAAGCAGCTTTATTCATAGTTGCCAAAACCTGGAAGCAAGGAAGCCATCTGACAAGGTTACATACTGTATGATCCCAACTCTAGCACATTCTGGAAATGGCAATATGTCTGGTCTGGAGTGGTGTGTTACCTCAGTTGTGCACAGTCAGTCTCAGATCAAACTCTTTGCTCTACTCTTTACCTCCTTTTCACTACTTCACTTGAGTCATCAAAAAAAGAGTGGACAAGGCCAAACTATGGGAAGAGTAATAAGATCAGTGGTCGCAGGGGTGGAGGGAGGCAGGGATGGACAGGTGGGGCCCAGAGGACTTTTAGGGCAGTGAAACTGCTCGGCATGACACTGTAAAGGTGGGTACATGTCATTATGCATTTGTCCAAACCCAGAGAATGTGCAACAGCAAGAGTGACCCTCATGACAACTATGGACTTTGAGTGATGATGGTGGGTCAACATAGGGTCGTAGATTGTAACTAATGTCGTCCTGGTGGGGAACATTGATAACTGGGGAGGCTGTGCATGTGTGGGTGCAGGGAGTCTGAGTGGACTCTCTGTACTTTCTCCTTAATTTTTCTATGTACCTAAAACTGCTCTAAAAATAGTCTATATTTAAAAGAGAGAGAGAGGCAGGCAGACAGACAGATGCCGTTATCTGTCACTCCAGCTCCCAATCAGGCACGCCATAGCAAATACAAAGGAGAGTCTTCCAGGACCTCTCTGTCGGGTCACAGTAACGTTCAGAG
The DNA here is from genome assembly GCF_027409185.1 of Cynocephalus volans. Taxonomy (NCBI): domain Eukaryota; kingdom Metazoa; phylum Chordata; class Mammalia; order Dermoptera; family Cynocephalidae; genus Cynocephalus; species Cynocephalus volans. Next base: position 10,257,547 of record NC_084478.1, read on the forward strand.
CGCTGCACCCGGCACTGCGGCCCTTCATGACGCGCTGCCAGCGCCCCTTCCTAGGCTGGATTCTCTGCACTCCCCGCGATGCGTCTCCTCCACACCAGCCATGCCCAGCCCTCGGGTCTGCAAGTTTTCCCCTCTGGGGCTTGTCCACACACCGTCCTCTCCTGGAATGCTTCACTCTCATCTCTGCCAGCGGAAACCTTGCCCGTTCTGAAAACCCCTCTCAAAGGTCACCTGCTCCAAGAGATGCTTCCTGGTCTACCTCACCCACCGCATCACCCTTCACTGGGAGGGTCCCTGCACATGTCACATTTTATTCTACAGAATAGTGATGAGTGTCCCTGTGCCCTGGTCCGTGAACTCCTCCTATGCTGGCAGCACAAAGCGCTCATGTTCCCACATGCGCACCTTCTTGCAGCCCCTTTGCATTTCCAGGACTTTCCTGGCTAGCCCCACTGCTCGCACACAACCCTGAAAATACGCCAGCATTTGGGAGAACAGCCAGCAGGGAGTGGGAATGGCTGGGGGCCTCAGCCATGCCCCCTGACACCCGCCACCAGTCCCAGGGATGGGGGGCCTTGGGCCTCGGCCACGGCCCACAAGCACCCACGACCTGGCAGCGACCACCACTGAGTTGCCACAGGAAGCGCCCCAGGCTCCCAAGCTGGGGCACTGGGGAGCAAGGGCTTCAGCCACACCCCTCTGACATCTGCACCCAGCTCAGCAATGACTGGGCCACCGCTGGAAGCCCCCTGGTGTCCCCTGCAGGAATGAGGGGGGCGCCACAGGCCTCAACTCTGCCCCTCCCTCTTCCACCCTCTCGCACCTCATTTTCTTCCCCTTTCCCCTCTCCCCGTCCACCCAGCTGCTCCACAACAACATTATAGAATGTAAAAAAAATAATAATATTAATAAACTTAGTGGGGAAAATCAATAAATAAATAAACGATTTTCCTTATATTAAGTGAACTTTGTCCAGAAACTGAAAAGGAAAGATTTACAAATTTTACCACTTAATAATTTAAAAATACTGCACAGCAAAACAACAATCAAAAACAAAACCTTAGAGTGATACCATCAAGATGGTGGAATAGATGGTTCCCAGCATTGCTCTCCGTGCCCCCCAGAGGAGACCAACTTACAACCATTAAAACACAAAAACGGCCATCTTGAAACCACTGGAAATTGGGGGAAGAGGAGGGCAGACCCACTGAGTCCATGAGGGCATGGAAAGCCACAGTGAGTGGCAGGAGAGGATCACTCGAGTCAGTCACAGCCATTCTCTGGGCCAATGTGGCACAGCACATGGAGCAGCTACCTGGAAATGACAAAGCCACCGCAGTGCCCTTTGCATACAGCTCCTTGGAGTCTGCAGAGGAGAAGGTTGCCATGACTGTTGGGGAGAAAAAGTATGTATGAGTGTACACACACACACACGCACACACACACACACACACACACACACACACACACACATCTCGTTTTGGAGTGCCCCATTCCACTTCATAGTCCAGCAAAGCAACTCATAAGCTTCCCCTGCACCCACACAGGAAAGAGGGGCTGCAGCTGACAGGAGAAAGGAGTCACTTCAGAGAGTGCCATCTCCCACCTTCAGGACAAGCACAGCACCGTACACTGAGAGAGCCACTGGATCTGCTGTCTCATAGGTGAGAGGAGAGAGTAGGAGGTGGGTGTCTAATTTGCCCAGAGGTCTGTGAGTGTTTGCAGGGGACTCGTGAAGGGCCTGCCCCATGGGAAACATTTGGAGTGCCAAGGCATGTGGAGTGGTGATCCACCAGGGGAGCATTGGGGTGCGGCATTGGCAGCTGATCTGCCTCCTGATCATCATGGGCACCACAACGTGGACACTCGTCAGTGTGATAGAACTGCAGGGGGCACAGATCCTGGGAAAGACTCAGTCCCAGACTGGATTTTTCACACAGTCCAGTTGGGTTAGTGGAAACCCCACATGACCTGCAAGTGACTAAAACACTGACAATTAAAATTCAGTTTGCATGAAAAATTTCCCCCAGTCTGAGAAACAACAGCAACACAGCAATTTAGTCTAGGCACACATTCAAGTCCTGGTCCCCTCAGGGAGAATCCCCGATTTCTGAATTAACAGCATGTATTAGTCCATTTATGCTGCATATATCAAAATACCTGAAACTGGGTGATTTATAAAGAAAATGAAATGTATTGCTTACAGTTTCTGAGGCTGGGAAGTCCAAACTCCATCTGGTGGTGATGACAGTGACCCAGGGGTCTCACATTGCAGGATGGTGGAAGCAGAGAGAGCAGAGAGAGAGAAAGACAGACTCTCCTCTCCTTTTTTTATTTTAAGATGACCAGTAAGGGGATCTTAACCCTTAACTTGGTGTTGTCAGCACCACACTCTCCCAGTGAGCCAACTTGCCATCCCTATATGGGATCCAAACCCATGGCCTTGCTGTTATCAGCACCACGCTCTCCTGAGTGAGCCAAGGGCCAGCCCTCTCCCCTCCTTTTAAGACACCAAGAACCACACCCCTCACCACAATTTTTAATCCATTCACTGCTGCAGGGTCCTACAACCCAATCACCTCTTCAAGTCCCCACCTTATAATTACCATTACAGGATTTCCCACTCTGTTAACAGTCACAGTGGGGGCTAAGTTTCTAATACATAAAACTCAGGGTGTGCAACTCAAGCTTCATTGAGTTTTGGGGGGATGTAATTCATCCCCTACACAGCAGGACAGCACATTAGTTCCAGTGCAGTGATGAAGTGGTGATGGTTGCTATTAATCCACCACAGAACAGAAAAAACAGATGAGAGGCAAAGTGCTGATACTGAGCAGTAAAGGTATAAAAGCACCCAAAGAACAGCTTTAAAAACTGAAAGAGGTAACTATCTCCTCAAATGTGCGGACATCAATGTAAAGACACAAGGATCAAGAAAGGACACAGAAATATGACACCCCAAAGGAAACCAACAAAGTTCCAGCAATGGATCCAGAAAAACAGCAGATTTGTGAAATGTCTTCATACAGAATTCAGAATAATCCTCTTTAAAATGTTCAGGAAGTCATAAGAAAATACAGATAGAAAATTAAATAATATTTGGAAAACAATCCAGGAGCAAAATGAGAAATGCAACAAAGAAATAGAATTGATTTTTAGGGCTGGCTGATCAGCCCAGTTGGTTAGAGCACTGCCTTGTAACTCCAAGATAAAGGGTTCAGATCCCTACCAGCCAGCTGCCAAAAATAATAATAATAAATAAAGTAAATAAATAAATAGAATCAATTTTTAAAACCAAATAGAACTTCTAGAAATAAAGAATATGCTATCTGAATGGAAAAACTTGATAGAAAGCTCTGACAGCAGACTTGATCAAACACAGGAAAGAATCAGTGAGCTTGAAGACAGAATCTACAAAATACCCAATCAGAGGAGCAAAAGGAAAAAAAGAATAAGAAAAAAATGAAACAGAATTACAGTCTCTAGGGGACACCTTCAAGCAAAATAACTTCCATATGCTAGGTGTACCCAAAGGAGAGGAAAAAGAAGGAGACTTAGAAAGCATATCTAAGGAAATAATGGCTGAAAACTTCTCAAGTATGGATAAAGATGACAGCATCCAGATGCAGGAAGCTCAGAGGTGACCAATCAAATTCAATCCAAAGAGGAGCAGCACCCCAAGGCACATCACGGTCAAATCCTCAAAAACCAAAGATCAAGAAAGAATACTGAAAGTAGCAAGAGAAAAGAAATCTATAACATTCAGTAGAGCCCCAATACAGCTCTCAGAAGATTTCTCAGTAGAAACCCTGCAGGCCAGGAGAGAGTGGAATGATATATTCAAGGTGATGAAGGAATAAAAGCTGTCAACCGAGAATTCTCTATCCAGCAAAACTAAACTTCAAATATGAAGGAGAGAGAGGAGGGGCAAGATGGTGGAGCAGAGGTGCCCAGGGTGCATTCCCCCAACAGGAAAGGACCAGAATGACTAACAGCTAAACATTGATGGGCACATCTGTGGGAGAGTGTAGGAGTACAGCAGAGACTGGTGAGATCCCCATTGAGCGTGAATGCCCAGAATGGCAGCAGAGAGAGCAGAGAGAGGCACATGGCCGCAGCTGCCATGTCGCTGACACAGGAGGAATTTTCTCTTGTGGGAAAAACATAGGCAGAGGACCCACACCAACCCCCACCCTCACCACAGAGGCCAGAAGATCCTTTGGCAGGAAAACCCTGGAGCCAAAATGTAGAGAGCTGCCTAGAATACACACACTGCATCACTGTAGAACACTAGCACAGACTGTGCTCTCCCACCCCATCCTCATGTCCCAAGCCAATGCCAGACAGCAGCATCTTGAAACCAGAGCCCTAATGAGAGCACACCCTGCCATGGCGCCAGTAGCCACAGAGCTTCCCCAGACTTAAGGCTCTACCCTTCTCCCAGAGCACTCACAGGAGAGGCTACAATGCCCTGATCCTGGCTTCAAGACTGGGCTCAAAATGGCGGTGACTCTAGTTCAGCAGTCTGAGAAGCCAGCCCTAGAACTGCTGAACGGATCCACCCCCACCTCCCCAGCCAGAAATAAGATGGGTAGACCCTGCTCAGGTGTACCACTCCCTATTTCTCCCTCTCACCCCCAGCCCTGCCAGCTGATAGAGTTGTGTGCACGTGAGCCCCCAACCTGGAAAAACAGCTCATTGATCTCTACCCTAATGAATATGTCTCTGGGCTGGTGGAAGTAGAGTGCATCCATGCCCTCGTAGAAAATGTGGCCAGGCAGTTCTTTCCTGAATAGTCGGACCCAACACACTTTCCAACAGTTCCCAAAGCAGCTGGATGAGCCCCTTCACTGCAGGCATTCCTAGTGGCCCCGCCAACCACCCAGGAAGAAGCTGGGCAGGCCCCCTCTCTGCAGGCCTGCCTAGCAGTCCCACCCACCATTTGAGAAGCAGCTGGTTGGGTCCCCTCGTTGCAGGCCTGCCTAGAGGCCTTAGCAACTGTGCAAGAAGTAGCTGAATGGGCCCCCACAGCAGCCCCAGCTACTGCCCTCGCTCACTATCTGAAAAGCAGGTCAGCACCTCCACCCTTGGCAGACCAGCTCCTGAACGATGGAGTGAAGCATGACCTCACATCAGGACCCAAGAAATGAAACGGCAGAAGAACCACTGGCAGACCGACATTCAGCTAGTTGAGGCAAAGAACATCCATGCCCCTGACTGAGAGAAACAGCTCAGCTGTCATTTCCCTGGAAGAACCACTCCTGAGTCTTAGAGCCATCACATGCACGTTCATCTTAGTGACAAACAGCTTGGCTGACATGCTCCCGGTGAGCCCACCTTGGGTCAGAGAAGCAGCACAGAGACCCTGCCATTGGCAAACCAGTGCCAGAGATCCTGACACACCATATGCCCACACCCCCATCCTGTGAATCAATGCAGCAACTACATCCCCAGTGAGCCAACTCCTGAGACAACTGTCCCACAGAGTGCATGTGCACACCCCCAACCTGTGAACTAACACAGCGATATGTCCCCAAATAGCCAAAGCAATCCCAAGCAAAAAGAACAATGTGGGAGGGATCACACTCCCTGACTTCAATATATACCCCAAAGCTATAGCAATCAAAACAGCATGGTACTGGCACAAAAACAAACACACAGGCCAATGTAACAGAAAAGAGAATTCAGAAATAAATCCATGTACCTACAGCCAACTGATGTTGACAAGGGAGCCAAGAACACACATTGGGGAAAGGACAGTTTCTTCAATAAACGGTGCTAGGAAAATTGGAGATCTATATGCAGAAGAATAAAAACTAGACACCTCCTTCTCACAATATACCAAAATCAACTCAAAACAGATTAAAGGCTTAAATGTAAGACCAGAATCAACAAAACTTCTAGAAGAAAACATACGGGAAACACTTCAGGACACAGGTCTGGGTAAGATTTTATGAAAATACTTCAGAAGCACAGGGAACAAAAGCAAAAATTACCAAATGGGATTATATGAAACTAAAAGCTTCAGCGCAACAAAGAAAATAGTCAACAAAGTGAACTGAGAACCTGTAGAATGGGAGAAAATATGTGCAAATTGTGCATCCAATAAAGGATTAATATCCAGAATATACAAAGAGCTCAAATGACTCAAAAGTAAAAAAATAAATTATCTGATTTAAAAATGGGCAAAGGAACTCAATAGACATTTTTTTGAAAGAAGATATACAAAAAATGCTCAACATCACTAATCATCAGAGAAATGCAAATCAAAACTACCATGAGATATCATCTCACCGCAGTTAAAATGGCTATTATCAAAAAGACAGAAAATAAAATGTACTGACTAGGATGTGGAGAAAGGGGAACTCATTCACTGTTGGTGGGAATGTAAATTAATACAACCATTATAGAAAACAGTATGGAGATTTCTCAAACAACTACAGATAGCGCTACCACACAATCCAGCAATCCCACTGCTGGATATGTGCCCAAAGGAACAGGAATGAACATGTCGAAGGGACACCTACACTCCCATGTTTATCGTGGCTATATTCACAACAGCCAGGAGTTGGAAGCAACCTAGATGTCCTTCAACTGATGATTAGATAAAGAAAATGTGGAATACATGCACAATGAAAATCTACTCAGCCATAAAAAAGAATGAAATTCTGCCATTTGCAGCAACAGGGATGAGCTTGGACAAAATTATGTTAAGTGAAATAAGCCTGGCCCACAGAGAGAAAAAAATACCACATGTTCTCACTCATTTGTGGAAGCTAAACCAGTTGATCTCACAGAAGTAGACAGTACAACAGTGGTTACTAGAAATTGGTGGGGAAAGGGTCAGGGGGAAGGAGAGAGGGTGGTCAGTGGATACAAACTAGTATAGAGTTAGGAAGAATGGGATCTAGTGTTTAACGGTAATATAAGGAGAGTACAGTTAACCACAAAGCAGTGTGCATCCTTGAATAGCTAGTCAAACTCATGCTGAATGTTCCTAACACAAAGGAGTGACAAATGTCTGAAATGATGGATATACTAAGATCCTGATATGATCATTGCCCACAGTATGAATGTACCCAAATATCATTTTGTACTCCATAAATATATTCCATTCTCTTGGGTCAATTAAGAAAAATAAATTAAGGAGGCTGGCTGGTCTGCGCATTTGTTTAGAGCATGGTGCTGATAACACCAAGGTCCAGGGTTCAATCCCTGTACCAGCCAGCCACCAAAAAGAAAAAACAATTTTTTATTATAAATAATGAAATTAAAAAATTGAAATGATACCATTTATTTTGTGAAACCACAATGGAATAAAACAATAAATCAATAACAAAAGGTGCCCTGGAAACTGTACAAATACATGGAACTTAAACAACTTGCTCTTAAACAACAAATGGGTCAAAGAAGAAATTAAAGAGGACATTTAAAAATTCCTGGAGACCAAGGAAAATGAAAACGCAACATACCAGAACCTATGGGATACAGCGAAAGCAGTTCTGAGAAGTTTCCAGACAGCAGCCAACAAAACAAAACAAAAAAGGCTGACTTGATACTGAAAGAACTGCTGTACCCTGCCCAGGAGTTCAGAATCTTGAGTTAATGGTAAAGTGAAATTTGTGTGGTTCTGTTGTTTCTTTGTATTTTTATGGATTTTCTAATTTTTTAAATGATGAGCATGTATTCATTTTTACAAATAATAGTTATAAATATCTTTAAAGAACACTGCTGAATTTTATAAATTACTCTGCATTCATAAAGCATTCTTCCATTTCTCCACCAGGTGACAGCATAAGCACACCAAATAGTAGCAAAAATACTTTCCAAATATTTGGTCTGGAATTGAATACTGCTGCTAATTGCTCACATGTTTATTTTGACATGTTACTGCACAAATGATTCACTGCATTGTTTATTTTTCTGGTAAAATGACTATATATTCATTGTAAACTTGGTATATGGGAGAAAAACACAAATCACCTATGGTGGCACTACTCAGGTATAGCCGAGGTTAACAATCTGACATTGATCGTCATGGTTATAGATATGTGATGGACAGCTGGCTGGCTAGCTGAGCTGCTTAGAGCACAGCCTTATAACACCAAGGTCAAGGGTTCAGACCCCATTGTGGCCAGCTGCGGGGAAAAAAAATTATATATATAAAAATATATATATATAAATCCTGCGGGAAAAAGCAAAATGTACTGCGGGGGCAGTGGTGGGCGGTGGGAGATACCTGCAAAGGATGCACGGTGTTCCATCCTGTGGACACTCTGTAACTTGTTTAACTGATCTAAATAAGTACTTTCGGCTGTTTTAACTGTCTTTAAATTATAAAAGAATTCGCATATAGAAAATATACAGATAAGAATGTTATAGGCACTCAACTAATCACTACCCAAAATTGATACTTGTTAATTTTTTGCCATCTTTGCCTCAGATATTCTAAAGAAATCATGGTTTACAGGCAGAATTGAAGGGTCCCTCTATTCATCTAATTCCTATCCTTCCATTCCATAAGTAACCTCTAATACGAAGATGGTATTTATCCTTCCTATATTTGATCTCAGAATTTAACTAAAAATGTTCCATAAACAATACAGTATTGTTTTGAGTTTTAAAATTCCACACGTAATCATAAATGTATATCCTTTATTTAGTTAACATTATGATTTCGAGATTTACCCATGATCATATAGATTTAGTTAATTTTACCTGCTCTAAGGTAAATTCATAAATATAATTTATTAACACATTCCCCAGTTGCTAAGCATTTAGGTCGTTTCCAGTAGTTGGAGATCAGTGCTCTTGTGATGGAGCAGTGCGGGCGCGTTCCTCTAGGGGGCGCGCCTAGAGAAGAACTGAATGTGAAGGCCTGAGGCGTTGGGATTCTCAGGAGTGGCTGATGGAAAAGGATGAGGCTCCTGGGTTCTACGAGATACGGCCGAGTTGTCCTCCCACATCACTCCGCTTTCCAATTCGGCCAGTAGTAAACGAGAGTCCCACTTCCTCACATCCTGGCCACCACTGTGTGGTAGGAGACGTGGCTTAAGCACCTTTGAGGTTGAGCATATTTTCGTGCTTGCTGGCCAGCAAGGTTTTGTCTTTTGTGAATTTCCTCTCCAAAGCCTTTGATTATCATCCCATTGGGTTCTTTGTGTTTTTCTTATTGATCTGTACATTTTTTGTATATTTTGATTCAGATAGGGTTTCTACAGGAAGCACGTGGCATGCCCAAACCAGGTAATTTAAGGAGAGCTTAATAAAGGGACTGTTTCTAAAAGCATGGGCAGGTTCGCTACCTAAGGCTGGCAACAGTGGCAGTGCTCAGCACCACAGGCCTGAAGTGGCAAGGAGTGTGTGGGGTGACAATTCTCCCTGGATTTGTCGGCATTCCTGCACGGTCTGGGTGTTTGGAGCAAAAGGCACTAACGAGCTTTGCTCGAGGCACAACCAGCCTCTGGAGCTAGACATAGGGACCTAATAAAGATAGGGACAATCTCCCTCTTCAGAGGCATTCCAAGCCTCTAAAGCCTGCTCCTTCCACTCCCGGGGAGAATTTGGCTTGCCTTCCAGTGTTGCAAACCTAGAGACCTTTCTCCTCAGCCCCTCAGGGGTTTAGTGGCATTCCAGGTAATGAGTCCTCTCTGGAGGGAAGGACCTGCTGGCCATTAGTAGCCCTGACAAAAGCTCAGTTCGGGGTTCTTCTCCTGTGGGGCAACCCGTGCTCCTGCAGGTGAATGCCTGGCCCTCCCGGCATGGCCTGTGGGAACTGGGGTGTTGGGTACCAACCCAAGATGTTGCTTGGGCTGCTGCTTTTTGCTGTGAATAATAAACAGTCTGCGTCTCTGACCATGGCTGCGGGGTCCTGACTCTGGATATGAACATGAGACTGTGCCAGGCTACCTTGTTAGCTGGCAGGTGGGGAAAAGCCTCAGCCCCTTCACAATTTCTGACTTCACGGGACTGAGCAGAGCCCTGGAAGTGAATGTACTAACAGGAGCTAAGCTTTGATGGGGGGACATAGCCAGCAACAAGCTCATTTTTATGAAGTCGGCAACACCCTGATACCAAAGAGAATAGAAGTTACCAGGGCTGGGAGGAGGGAGAAATAGAGAGATGTTGGTCAGGGGGTACACAGTTCCAGTTATGCCAAATGAGTAAGTTGTGGAGATCTAATGTACAGCATGGTGATTTTGGCAACAATACTGTACTGTACACTTGAAATTTGCTAAGAGGGTATATCCTGAGTGTTCTCACCACATAGTAAAAAAAGTATGTGAGGTGACGAATATTTAATTAGCTTGATTGTGATTATTTCACAGTATGAAATTTCAATCACCATGTGATTATTTCACAATGTATATCAAATCATCAAGTTGTATACCTTAAATATATACAATAATTTTTTAATACAAGAAAGCTTTTAAAAAATCTCCCAAAGAGCCGGCAGCACTTTTTCAAACAAGACTACAAAGGCACAGGCAACTAAAGAAAAAAATACATAAATGGGACTAGTCAAACTAAAAAGCGTCTGCATAGCAAGGGACACAATCAACAAAGTGAAGAGACAACCTAAAGAATGGGAGAAAGTGTTTGCAAATTGGAACACATAAGGAACTAAAACAACTCAACAGCAAAAACCCCAGATAACCCAATTAAGAAATGGGCAAAGGACCTGGACAGACATTTCCCAAAAGAAGATATACAAATGGGCAACAAGCACATGAAAAAATGCCCCAATCACTAATCACCAGGGAAATGCAAATTAAAACCACAATGAGGTATCATCTCAAACCAGTTAGGACGGCTATTATCAACAAGACAGAAAATAACAAATGCTGGCAAGGATGCAGAGAAAAAAAAAGTCTCCTACATTGTTGGTGTGAGTGTAAATTGGTACAGCCACTGTGGAAAGCAGTGTGGAGGTTCCTCAGAGAACTGAAAATAGATCTGCCTGAGGACCCAGCTGCCACACTACCGTGTATATACCCAAAGGGAATGAAATCAATACATCAAAAAGACACCTGCACTCCCATGTTCATCACAGCACTATTCACAATGCTCAGAAATGGAATCAACCTGAATGTCCATCAGCGAAGGAATGCATAAAAAACAAACAAAAAAACCCTGTGGTATACCCACAATGGATTACTACTCAGCTATTTTTAAAAAATGATATCCTATCATTTGCAGCAACATGGATGGAACTGGAAACCATCATGTTAAGTGAAGTCAGGCACAAAAAGATAAATACTGCTTGATCTCACTCATGTGGAGTTAAAAAAAAAAGTGGTTCTCATAGAAGTAGAGAGTAGAATAATGGGTGCCACAGGCAGGGGGGTGGGTGGTGGAAGAAGAAGGGGAAAAAAGGGCGACTAATGGGTACAATACTATGCTGTCTACCGTAACTGAATCATTGCGCAGTATGTGCGTGTATTGAAACAGCACACTGTACCCCAGAAATATGTACAAATAAATGTTAAAATAAACCAACCAACCAACAAACAAATAAATAAATAAATAAAATATGCAAAAAAAAATCTCCCACACGTCATTCTTTTGCATTTAAATGTTGATCAGCTTAGAGTTTACTTAGCTGAGAAGTGAGTTAGGAATCTCTGTGAGGTAGAGTGAAGGCTAGCCTGTTTTAGAAATGAGATTCCAAAAATTCAGTGACTTACAGTACAGATCTCACAAAGGGACTAAGAGGGACATTCCAGATCAATGGGTGCCATGGTTCCAGTCACTCAGGGATTTCTGGTCACCACAGGAAGTTCTGTCGGACCTCACTGCTCTGGAGTCTCGAGACTTTTTTTTTTTTTTTTTTTTCGTTTCAAAAGAACTTCACAGTGAAAGGACATTATTGATACTGTCCTGTATCTCCAAGTGTGGCATCACAACTACAGCTTTATCTGTGGTCCTAAACTGTGCTTTATCACTTAAAATATAGATATCACTTAAATATTTTTTCAATTGGTAACATTGTTAGTTCTGGAAGAAAGGTCTTAGTCCATTCAGCCTGTGATAATAAAATACCATAAACTGGGTGGCTTACAAACAGAAATGCATTTCTCATAGTTCTGGAGGGTGAAAGTTCAAGATCAAGGTGTGGCAAATTTGGTGTCTGGTGAGAGCCATTTTTTGGTTCATAGACGGTGCCTTCTCGCTGTGTCTCCCTCCACATGGTGGTAGGGGTTAGGGAGCTCTCTGGGGTCTCTTTTATAAGGGCACTAATCCCATTCATGGGGGTTCCACTCATGACCTCATCACCTCCTAAAGGCCCCTTGTCTTATTACCGTCCCTTTGGGGTTGAGGATTTTAATATGAATTTTGAGAGACAAACATTCACACCATAGCAGAAGGAAAAGCAACAGAGAGGTCTGTGTAGTGGGTAAAAGGTGTGATATCTTTGCAGTCGAGTCGGCCTAGTTCCCCTCTGGGTGCCATCAGGGAGCTAGTGTGACTGCAGTGCTCTCCGTTGAGGAACTTGCTTGGTGTGGGCTCCAGGAGGTGGGTGGTATTCTAGTGAGTGTGGGTTTTCTCACTCTATCTCCTCTATGGGTTGAGAGGGACTCTAACAAGCAGTGACAGCACTTGCTGAGGAGGAATCTTTGGGCATTTGCATTATTAGTGTTCCCATCCGATGTCCTTAGGGTCCACAAAGGTGGTTTTACCCTACTTGTCAGGCTCTGATGCTGTCCTTGAACCTGCGTCCGCTGCCGTATAGGCACGCGCAGCATTCCGGGTGGGCGCTTGGAGCAGTCCCTGTGTTCTCTCTATTCTTTTCCGGGAATGCAGTCAGTAGATGGCAGCAGTGCCACTCACGAAACTTGATACCAGGGAACTCGCTCATAATGCACTGAGTTAAATGTCACCACCCCCAAGATGTGTGCTGTTGGTCAGTCCTGGTATGAAAACATGGAATCCTAATTAGCAGTCACCAGGAGTCCTCCACTCTATCTGCAGGCAAGGGACTGGCTGTGGCGTGACCTCCTCAGCGGCCTCAGCTCAGAGGCACTCTCCTGGTCCTGACCTACAGTGACTGCCTTGATTTCCCGAGCACTAGCCACCAGCCTGTCTCTGTGTCCCTCCTTTCTGTTTCTCTCCATCTGTTGCATGTACGGCCCGTGCCAGGCACCACAAATCCCACAGATATTTCTCGAGCAGCTCAGCAGTAAGAATGCAGAGAAGGAGAGAACAAGACGTCCCTGCCCTCTGAGTAGTCAGTCATTCCAGATAAAAATGTATCCGTGCCTGTCCTAAAACGAGCAAGCTTACTTTTAAACCTTTTAAAATTCTCTGAGGTTTTTGATTGTGTTTAGTTTGGACTTTTAAACAACAGAATGGCGATGGGGCCAGCAGCATCTTCCGTCCCGGCAGTGAAGGTAGAGATTTGATTGCTCGCAGAAGTGGGCTCGGGAGAGTCTTCACGAAAGCCTGCACCTGCGAGCAGCAGCACGTGTGGCCGAGCCCGCAGGCTGCTTCCGTTCCCTTGGCGGCGTTCTTGCCCTCCACTCAGCCTCCTCAGTGTTAGTGGGGCCATGGGACAGGTTGAGGTGGGGGCTAGCCCGTAGGGAGGGGCCGGATCTTGGCCTCCCCTCTCTCCCCCCTCCTCCCAGTGCCACCTTTCCATTAGGAATTGATGGGGCCTGGTGGCAGTAAGGCCGAATCCACTGCATCTTGTCCTTGTTTTGAAGTAAACGTTCATCAGACTTCTATAATGTGGAAGTCTTGACCATTCTCAAGAAGGAGAGAGTGACCAGGAATAGATGCTTTGTTGGAAAGTCTATGTTAACCTGTGGAAGATTTGATTTTGTTGTTTAATTTTTTCTATCATGCTTTCCTTCACTGGGAAACAAATTTCTGCACAAAGAGGGGAAGATAGAAATACCATCCAGCTTAAGGTCAGTAACAAGTGGTCAGAGTTTCTGAGTCTGGAGTGACACGGGTGCGAAGGGTTTTTGTCCGTCCTAGCTTGGATAAGACGGCAGGATTTCCCTTCTTAAGTTTGATGTATCTAAACAGTGTTTTCCACAGGGTTAGACTTTTTAAAATTTACTCACAGGGAGGGAGTTACGGGGACTGTGTAGGAGCACCTAGATAGAAAACATCAGCTCTTCAGAGGTTACTACTGGAGAGAGGGAAGAAAATACAAAATTATTTTATTTTAACCTGCACAGCACACCCTTATGTGTAGAGAAAGAACCATGCTGTGTTCCTAATCGGCGGTGAAAGGGTGAAAAACAGCACTTAATTCAGAGCACCACCACTTCCCTCACGCTGCAGAAAATTGGGTCCATTAGGTCACATTGTAGAAGTGATTTGCAGGTCAGAGTCAGAAACATGTCCTGAGTTTGCGTTGCTTGTTTGGCTTGTTTTTTCTTTCCCTCCTGGACGCCAGCAGATGGCTCTCTTTTCTCCAATATGTCCTTTCAAAATACCTTGAAAAGATCTTGGTCCTGGCAGCCTATGTCACAGTCCCCTATGTGTGGTCCAGCATGGTGCAGCTGAGAGCAGCCGGCACTGGGGTTGTCACAGATGAGGCACAGCAGCATGGGCCGGGAGGGTTCTTCCTGACCTCTCCCTGCCCCAGGTGCTTTAGGTACCTCCCCATGACCTTTCACTGTGAAACTCTTTTTAAAGTAGGAAATGCGTGCCTTTTGTGAGCCACTGAGAATGACACAGCACCCGGAGCTCCCTATTGGCTGTGGGATCCTTGTCCCTCTGGTGTGTGAACCGCGCACAGGGAGGGGGCCGGGAGTGTGGGAGGTGGAAGGCAGGTGCGGTGGGATGCAGCACCCGCCAGCACAGGAGGAAGCTTCCGAGGGGGCCTCCAGACACAGCCCCTCCTGACAGGCATTCTCGCGGCCCTGGACACCACGCTGCAGCCCACAGGTGTGTGACAACCTGCTTTGAGGAACACTGGCTTAAGGCACTAACAATAATTCTGCAAAAACGTCTATCCACTATGGATTTCCCTACAAGAGAAAATGTAACTGAGTGGGACTTCAAGTTTGCATTCTTACTGAAATAAAAACAAATGGAAATTAAACCACCCTCCTATCACCAGTAAACCGCAGGAAGATGCCCTCAGACGCCTGTAGGTGTGAGGTGGACAGTTTGAGAATGGAAAGGAGTCAGACTGCTGAGAGTGGGGAGACCAAGGTAGGGGTGGGAGGGAGCTTGACCTCCTCTGCCTCCCTGGGACAGGTTGGGTCTTGGAGTCAGGTGCACCATCTGTAAGGGGGGGACCCACCAGTCAGAGTCCTGGATTGGAGTCGGTGCCCAGAGCATGCTTTGCGATGTCAGCAGAGGCTCTTCTGTTTCAGAATCGAGCGGGTGATGGGCAACAACACCACGGTGAAGATGGTGCCCATCAAGATCGTGCACTCGGAGAGCCGGCCCGAGAAGGAGAGCCGCCAGAGTCTGGCGTGCCCAGCCGAGCCGCCCGCCCTGCCCAGCGGCCTGGAGAGACACCAGATCAAGACGCTGAGCACGCCGGAGCAGTCCTACTCCCGCTTCTGCGTGTACACGTGGCAGGGCCCTGAGCCCAAGCCCCCCAGCACCCCTGCGCCCCTTCCCGGTCTAGGCTACGTGAGGGCCAAAGAGAAGACCGTGGAAGAGCTGAAGTCAGAGGCACTGGCCAGGGAGATCGTGGGGAAGGATAAGTCCTTGGCTGATATCCTGGATCCCAGTGCAAAGATTAAAACCACCATGGACTTGATGGAAGGGATCTTCCCCAAGGACGAGCACCTCCTGGAAGAAGCCCAGCAGCGGAGGAAGCTGCTCCCCAAGGTCCCCTCCCCGAGGACCACAGAGGAGAAGTAAGTAGATGCTCCTTTCCAGTTTGTGCATGATTCTGCCGGCATCTTAAGGCTTAAAAGGGAGAGGGGTGCGTGTCTGTTTCTCTGTTCTCATGACTGCTCTTTGGGGGGGGTGGCAGGTTTTTATGAGTGTTCCCCAATGCTGAGAACTTTTTAGCTTTTTTTGTGAGCCTACTGAAAGTAAAGCTAAGGGTCAGAGACCTTGTCCCTGGGGATGAAGACTTCAGTGGGTGGCAAAGGCGTGGAAACACACGTGCTTTGCAGCCCGCTGAGCTTTGCTGGCTGGAGGCCCGTGTGATTTATCATGATGCCCACAGCTCTCCTTTCTCGTAAGGCAACAGTTCTCAGCGGGGGCCATTGTCTGCCCCAGGGGACAGTTGACACTGTCATACTCTGTGTGTGGAGGAGAGCTCCTGGCATCCGGTGGGTGGAGCCCAGGAATGCTGCTCAGCATCCTACAGTGCACAGGACGGTCCCCACCACAGACAACTGTGGGGGGAGTTCTGACGTGAGAAACCCCAGCATAAGAGGACAGAAGGCTTAGACTGAGTATCTGTGTTTCTTAACAAGTTGGGCTTCTAAAATTTATTTGCACCTGCTTGAACAAATTTGTCTTGTTAGTTTTGTAAGTACCACTGTCAGGTCTCTCTACTTCACTCATTTGACGCAAAGGCATGTGTGGTGGCATCTTCCCTGCTGTTTCTGCCCGCTCCGTCACCACAAGCATCAGTCATGTGCTGTAGGGTGCAGTGCCCATGAAATGCGGCAGAGAAGGAGAAAGAGGACACACTAGAACCAGCAAGAAGGAGCGACTGTGGCTGCTGGTAGGAGGGTGCTTGGGAGTGGCTTTTGCAGATTGTGCCATACACGGCCTCAGCCACACAGACCCCAGACTCCAGGAGGGGACAGTCTGTGCTTTCATCTCCCCAGCAGAGATTTATGGATGTTCCTGCTCATCCAAGTTTTTTGGCCTTTTAAAAAACTACATTTCAGGGCCGGCCCGTGGCTCACTCAGGAGAGTGTGGTGCTGATAACACCAAGGCCATGGGTTCGGATCCCTATATATGGATGGCCGGTTCGCTCACTGGCTGAGCGTGGTCTTGACGACACCAAGCCAAGGGTTAAGGTCCCCTTACCGGTCGTCTTTAAAAAAAAGAAAAAAAAAAAAACAACTACATTTCACAGACTTTATGAGTATCCATTTGGCAAAGTTTTATTTTTTAGTTTTAACTTCGTCACCTGTTTTGTTTGTTTTTGGCTGTCTTATCTCCCTTGCAGGTGTCCTAATGTTAGTGCCAGCATTTATTTATCACAACCCAAGAAGCAGGGCTGTGGG
Organism: Cynocephalus volans; assembly: GCF_027409185.1. Classification (NCBI taxonomy): domain Eukaryota; kingdom Metazoa; phylum Chordata; class Mammalia; order Dermoptera; family Cynocephalidae; genus Cynocephalus; species Cynocephalus volans. Next base: position 10,274,713 of record NC_084478.1, read on the forward strand.
GGCACCTGTGTGCACGGTTGCAGCTAATTGAAATTCTGACATCTTTACCCAGGAAAGAAGAGCCGAGTGTGCCGGCAGCCATGTCCCTGGCCACCAACTCCACTTATTACAGCACATCAGCCCCTAAAGCTGAGCTGCTGATCAAGATGAAGGACCTAAAAGAGCAGCAGGAGCCCGAAGACTACTCAGGGAGTGACTTGGACCATGACCTGTCAGTGAAGAAGGTAGGAAAGCCAACCAAAAACCATCACGTGTTTAACTCCCGAGAACTTGCCCAGGCACTTGAGAATCTAGTGGTAGACGAAACAGAATAGAGCCTTTCTCTGAGGGAGCTTATGTTCACACAGGAGAGAGAGACAGACAACACAAAAACAAATATATCCAATACAGGATCAGCAAATCTGGCCCACTGCTTGCTTTTGTAAATAAAGTTTCATTGAAATACAGCCACATTGTTCATTTACATATGGTTTGTGGTGGCTTTCACACTACAGCGGCAGAGTTGGATAGTTGCAACAGTGCCCATATAGCCTGCAAAGTCTAAAATATGTACTATCTGGCTCTTGACAGAAAAACTTTGCCCAACTCTTAATGTAATATGTCGAGTGGTAAGAAAATTAAAACAAGGCGAAGGCATAGAGAGGTTAAAACATGTGATTATTGAGAGGGCTCTGATGAGGTGATAATTGAGCAGAGACCCAGAGTGACATGAGGAGCAAGGGCTGTTTTTGTCTGGCCTGCTGGGAAGGGGGCTAGCCAGTGCACAGGTCCTGGGTGGGAGCCTGGTGGCATGTTGGAAAAGTAGCAGAGGCCAGTAGCTGGAGCTGTGTGGATAGGGAGAGAGGGTTGCAGATGAGGTTGGAACAGGATTCAGGGACTGGCTGTTTAGCTCACTTGGGCGAGTATGGCACTGATAATACCAAGGTCAAGGGTTTGGCTCTCCATACTGGCCTGCCACCGAAAGAAAAAAAAAAAAAACAGGATTCAGGGACAAATAGCCAGGTGGCCATGGCAGTCACAATAGGGACAGAGTTGTTCTTATCAGTGCCAAAATCATTACTACTATATTAGTTTTAACTGTCCATGGCACGTCAGCAGGCCAGACCCGTGACATGTTGTTACTACCTGTTTTATACAGGCAGGACTTAATATAAAGGGACAAAGGTATTGCCAGCGAAAGTCAAGCTCAGAGGATAGCATGTATTGTTTATTCCAGGGGACCTGAGTTTGCGTAAATCATCACTACTAGGAAAAGAAAAGGAGTGAACCAGCATTTTGTGCGTGTTTGCTGTTGGCCTAGCACTATGGAAAGAGCTTTCATAAAAAGTACTGGAGTTTTGTTGTTGTTGTTTTTTGGGGACAAAGACCTTTGAAAACAATTATGTTGAAAGTCTACTAGTGTCATTAGTGATTTTAAAAAAAATACCACTGGTTGATTTCAATTATGATAAACGTGTTCTGGAGGAAATATTGAGCCTCATAACATATGTAAAGGAAAATTATTTCAATTTAAGAAATAATAAGTTTTTGGCTCAAGGGATTAAAAACAAGTGAAAAGTAAGGGTTTTGTTCTAGGGACTTTTAGAAGCCCTCTCTCTGGCTCAGGATACTGTTTTATTCTGGTGGTATTTTCATCTAAAAAAATATCAAAAGTATTTTCAGTTTATCCTAATAAAGCCAGAAGAACTGTATGTACCATCTGAACCATTTTAATTTAGGCACACCCCAGCTGTAGAGAACTACATTCCTTACACGCATGTCTTGTTTTCTGTGATGGGATGAACTCGGGAGCAGCGTGCCCCGACACTGCTCACCTTCACCCATGTGGCTCTGTGCACCTGCTTCAGGATCTCACCAGAAATGACTGCTTCGGGACTGAATGGTTGCTGTGAGCTTGCAGCAGGCTTACATTTCTAGTTCAATAAGCAAATGCCACATATCACAGTTCTCTGTGGTGTTGGTGGGTCCTATTTTTTTGCTTGATTTGACAAAGAGGCCAGTGCTGTTATCTTTTCCACCTTCTTTCCAGCATCCCCGCGTTTCTGATGTCACACGTTTTTGCAAAGTGTGCTCAGGTGGAGTCATGCTGGAGAAGGTGGCCTCAGTGCAGATGGGGACTTGATTGGTCACCTGCTTTGCAGCTGCTGTTGGGGAAGCAGCCAGATGTGGATCCAGCATTCCCAGAGGGACTGCAACTTGTGATCACAGTGCCATTGGGAGGTCATAGAGCCCAGGACCAAATCAGGTGACCCCCTGCTTTAGGAGAAGACTAAAGACAGAGGCAAGAGCATGGAGGCCCCATGCCATGAGGTGGTGGGGGCTCCGGTGACCAGTGGGAAGTGCTATGCTAGGACAGTTAATGTGTTCTTTCACCTGGGCAGCTCAGGTGGACTGTACCCAGAAAAGACACCACCCAGGTCAAGTTGTGAGGGTTCTTCAGGAGAACCGAAGATAGCCGATTGGTTTGAGTTTGGGACCTCTGGTTTTTACTTGGAACCAAGAGGCAGGCACAGGGCCCAGAGAGAAAAGACCTTGTTTCCCCGTGGGATGGAACAGAAGGTGGGTGGCTGGGGTGGACCCGGGTGGAGGAAGGGAACGGCCCAGGTCTCAATCCTGCAGCCTTGGCCCATGCAAATGGAGAGGTGAGAGTCTGACCTCTGCCACAACCAGATCTTATCCCAGCATCTGGAATGCCATATGCTGCAAGGAATAAATGGACAGGCTCCGGGGGTGGGGCTGAATGGGCAAGTACGGTCTACAGTGGCGAAACCACGGGCACCCCGGGTGTGCTGATAGCCCTTGATGTGTGTGCCTCCCTGGGCTGGGCGGGTCTCAAAATCTTTGAAAGTCTGTACTTCTTACAGTGGCCCTTTAACAAAGAGGGGAAAGATGTTTTTAATAAAAATTTGCATATGATGTATAAAGGGATCTGGACTCCTCGTAGAGTGCCCGATTTCAAGTTAGCTCAGCTGAAGTAGGTTTTTTTTTTTTTTTTTTTTTTTTTTTTTTTTTTTTCCCTATTGTCTTTTTTTTTTTTTTTTTTTTTTTTATTTTTATTTATTTTTTTTTTAATTTTATTTTGTCGATATACATTGTAGCTGATTAATGCTCCCCATCACCAAAACCTCCCTCCCTTCTCCCTCCCCCCCCCTCCCCCCCAACCATGTCCTTTCTGTTTGTTTGTTGTATCAACTTCAAATAATTGTGGTTGTTATATCTTCTTACCCCCCCCCCCGTTTGTGTGTGTATGTGTGTATGTGTGTGTGTGAATTTATATATTAATTTTTAGCTCCCACCAATAAGTGAGAACATGTGGTATTTCTCTTTCTGTGCCTGACTTGTTTCACTTAATATAATTCTCTCGAGGTCCATCCATGTTGTTGCAAATGGCAGTATTTCATTCGTTTTTATAGCTGAGTAGTATTCCATTGTGTAGATGTACCACATTTTCCGTATCCACTCATCTGATGATGGGCATTTGGGCTGGTTCCAACTCTTGGCTATTGTAAAGAGTGCTGCAATGAACATTGGGGAACAGGTATACCTTCGACTTGATGATTTCCATTCCTCTGGGTATATTCCCAACAATGGGATGGCTGGGTCGTATGGTAGATCTATTTGCAATTGTTTAAGGAACCTCCATACCATTTTCCATAGAGGCTGCACCATTTTGCAGTCCCACCAACAATGTATGAGAGTTCCTTTTTCTCCGCAGCCTCGCCAGCATTTATCGTTCATAGTCTTTTGGATTTTAGCCATCCTAACTGGGGTTAGATGGTATCTCAATGTGGTTTTGATTTGCATTTCCCGGATGCTGAGTGATGTTGAGCATTTTTTCATATGTCTGTTGGCCATTTGGATATCTTCCTTAGAGAAATGCCTACTTAGCTCTTTTGCCCATTTTTTAATTGGGTTGCTTGTTTTCTTCTTGTAAAGTTGTTTGAGTTCCTTATATATTCTGGATATTAATCCTTTGTCAGATGTATATTTTGCAAATATTTTCTCCCACTCTGTTGGTTGTCTTTTAACTCTTTTAATTGTTTCTTTTGCTGTGCAGAAGCTTTTTAGTTTGATATAATCCCATTTGTTTATTTTTCCTTTGGTTGCCCGTGCTTTTGGGGTCGTATTCATGAAGTCTGTGCCCAGTCCTATTTCCTGAAGTGTTTCCCCTATGTTTTCTTTAAGAAGTTTTATTGTCTCAGGGTGTATATTTAAATCCTTAATCCATTTTGAGTTGATTTTAGTATATGGTGAGAGGTATGGATCTAGTTTCATTCTCCTGCATAACGATATCCAGTTATCCCAGCACCACTTGCTGAAGAGGCAGTCCCTTCCCCAGTGAATAGGCTTGGTGCCTTTGTCAAAGATCAGATGGCAGTAAGTGTGAGGGTTGATTTCTGGATTCTCTATTCTATTCCATTGGTCAGTGTGTCTGTTTTTATGCCAGTACCATACTGTTTTGGTTATTATAGCTTTGTAGTATAGCTTAAAGTCAGGTAGTGTTATGCCTCCAGCTTTATTTTTTTTGCTGAGCATTGCTTTGGCTATTCGTGGTCTTTTATTGTTCCATATAAATGTCTGAATAGTTTTTTCCATTTCTGAGAAAAATGTCTTTGGAATTTTGATGGGGATTGCATTGAATTTGTATATCACTTTGGGTAGTATGGACATTTTCACTATGTTGATTCTTCCAATCCAAGAGCATGGGATATCTTTCCATCTTCTTGTATCCTCTCTAATTTCTCTCAGCAGTGGTTTGTAGTTCTCATTATAGAGATTTTTCACCTCCTTGGTTAACTCAATTCCTAAGTATTTTATTTTTTTGGTGGCTATTGTAAATGGGCAGGCTTTCTTGATTTCTCCTTCTGCATGTTCACTATTGGAGAAAAGAAATGCTACTGATTTTTGTGTGTTGATTTTGTATCCTGCTACTGTGCTGAAATCATTTATCAATTCCAACAGTTTTTTTGTAGAGGTTTTAGGCTGTTCGATATATAGGATCATGTCATCTGCAAACAGGGACAGTTTGACTTCATCTTTTCCAATCTGGATGCCCTTTATTTCCTTCTCGTCTCTGATTGCTCTGGCTAGTACTTCCAACACTATGTTGAATAGGAGTGGTGAGAGTGGGCATCCTTGTCTAGTGCCTGTTCTTAAAGGAAAAGCTTTCAGCTTTTCCCCATTCAGGATGATATTGGCAGTGGGTTTGGCATATATGGCTTTAATTATGTTGAGATACTTTCCCTATACCTAACTTATAGAGGGTCTTTGTCATGAATGAGTGCTGAACTTTATCAAATGCTTTTTCAGCATCTATAGAGATGATCATATGGTCCTTGTGTTTGAGTTTATTAATATGGTGTATCACATTTATTGATTTGCGTATGTTGAACCAACCTTGCATCCCTGGGATGAATCCCACTTGATCGTGATGAATAATTTTTCGTGTGTGTTGCTGTATTCTGTTTGCTAGTATTTTACTGAGGATTTTTGCATCTATATTCATCAAGGATATCGGCCTGTAGTTTTCTTTTTTGGTTATATCTTTACCTGGTTTTGGTATCAGGATGATGTTTGCTTCATAGAATGAGTTTGGGAGATTTGCGTCCGTTTCAATCTTTTGGAATAGTTTGTAAAGAATCGGTGTCAATTCCTCTTTGAATGTTTGGTAAAATTCTGCTGTGAATCCATCTGGTCCTGGGCTTTTCTTTGTTGGGAGCCTTCTGATAACAGCTTCAATCTCCTTTATTGTTATTGGTCTGTTCAAATTTTCTACGTCTTCACGGTTCAGTTTTGGGAGCTTGTGTGTGTCCAGAAATTTATCCATTTCCTCCAGATTTTCAAATTTGTTGGCGTATAGTTGTTTATAGTAGTCTCGAATGATTCCTTGTATTTCAGATGAATCAGTTGTAATATCGCCTTTTTCATTTCTAATTTTTGTTATTTGAGTCTTCTCTCTTCTTTTTTTTGTTAGCCATGCTAATGGTTTGTCAATTTTATTTATCTTTTCAAAAAACCAACTTTTTGATTCGTTGATCTTTTGAATTGTTTTTTGGTTTTCAATTTCATTCAGTTCTGCTCTGATCTTAATGATTTCTTTCCGTCTGCTAACTTTAGGATTGGATTGTTCTTGTTTTTCTAGTTCTTTAAGGTGAAGTGTTAGGTTGTTCACTTGCCATCTTTCCATTCTTCTGAAGTGAGCATTTAATGCAATAAATTTTCCCCTCAATACTGCTTTTGCAGTATCCCACAGGTTTTGGTATGATGTATCATTGTTTTCATTAGTTTCAATAAACTTTTTGATTTCCTGCTTGATTTCTTCTTGGACCCATATGTCATTAAGTAGAATGCTGTTTAATTTCCATGTGTTTGTATAGTTTCCAGAGTTTTGTTTGTTATTAATTTCTAGTTTTAATCCATTGTGGTCTGAGAAGATACATGGGATAATTGCAATTTTTTTGAATTTATTGAGACTTGATTTGTGACCTAATATGTGATCTATCTTGGAGAATGATCCATGTGCTGATGAGAAGAATGAATATTCTGAGGTTGTTGGGTGGAATGTTCTGTAGATATCTGCCAATTCCAATTGGTCTAGAGTCTTGTTTAGATCTTGTGTTTCTCTACTGATTCTTTGCCTAGATGATCTGTCTAATATTGACAGTGGAGTGTTCAGGTCCCCTGCTATTATGGTATTAGTGTCTATTTCCTTCTTTAGGTCTAATAGAGTTTGTTTTATAAATCTGGCTGCTCCAACATTGGGTGCGTACATATTTATGATTGTTATGTCTTCTTGATGGATCAGTCCTTTTATCATTAAGTAGTGTCCCTCATTGTCTCTTTTTATGGTTTTTAGTTTAAAGTCTATTTTGTCAGATATAAGAATAGCCACTCCAGCTCGTTTTTCTTTTCTGTTTGCATGGTAAATCTTTTTCCATCCTTTTACTCTTAGTCTGTGTGAATCTTTATGGGTGAGGTGGGTCTCTTGTAGGCAGCATATAGTTGGGTCCTGCTTTTTGATCCAGTCAGCCAGTCTGTGTCTTTTAATTGGGGAATTTAAGCCTTTAACATTAAGAGTTGTTATTGAAAGGTGTTGATTTATTCTTAGCATTTTATTGGTTGTTTGGTTGTCTTAGGTGTCTTTTGTTCCTTGCTTTCTGATTTACTGTTTGGTTTCTTTGTTTGTTGGTTCCTTAGGTTGTAGATAGTGTTTTTGTTAGCTTGTTTTCTCTTCATGAATGCCATTTTTATTGTACTAGCGGGTTTAGATTTTTCTTAGGTTTTTATGGCAGTGGTAGTTATTTTTCAGGAACCAAACCCAGTACTCCCTTGAGGATTTCTTGTAAGGGTGGTCGTGTGGTAGTGAACTCCCGCAGTTTTTGTTTGTCTGAGAAATATACTATTTGCCCCTCATTTCGGAAGGATAGCCTTGCAGGGAAGAGTATTCTTGGCTGGCAATCTTTGTCTTTTAGTATTTTGAAAATATCATCCCATTCCTTTCTAGCTTTTAGGGTTTGTGATGAGAAGTCTGATGTTAACCTGATTGGGGCTCCCTTATAGGTGATTTGACGCTTCTCTCTTGCAGCTTTTAAGATTCTCTCTTTGTCTCTGAGTTTTGCCAATTTGACTATGACATGTCTTGGAGAAGGCCTTTTTGGGTTGAATACGTTTGGAGATCGTTGAGCTTCCTGGATCTGAAGATCTGTGATTTTTCCTATACCTGGGAAGTTTTCTGCCACTATTTTGTTGAATATGTTTTCAATGGAATCTCCATTTTCCTCCCCTTCTGGAATACCCATGACTCGGATATTTGAGCGCTTGAGGTTGTCTGATATCTCTCTCAGATTTTCTTCCATGTCCTTGATTCTTTTTTCTTTCTTTTTGTCTGCTTGTGTTATTTCAAACAGCCCATCTTCAAGTTCAGAGGTTCTCTCTTCAACTTCGACAAGCCTGCTGGTTAAACTCTCCGTTGTGTTTTTTATTTCGCTGAATAACTTCTTCAGTTCAGCAAGTTCTGCTACATTTTTTTTCAGGACATTGATTTCCTTGTATATTTCCTCTTTCAGATCCTGTATACTTTTCCTCATTTCATCATGATGTCTAGCTGAGTTTTCTTGTATCTCATTCAGTTTCCTTAGAATTATCACTCGAAATTCCTTATCAGTTATTTCAAGGGCTTCTTGTTCTATAGGATCTAGAGTATGAGATTTATTAACTTTTGGTGGTGTACTTTCTTGATTTTTTGTATTTCTGGTGTCTTTTTTTTGGTGTTTATTCATTGTGGCAGGGGGTTTCACAGTCCACCGGTTTAAGACTAATGACTAACTAGGATGTTGCTGTGGTTGCCAATTTGGTATGGCTCCCGCCGTGACTGCTCAGTTGGCCTCTAGTGTCTTGTGTGTGTGGTTGCCTCGGGTCTTGGGCTTCTCCGGGGATCCACCTTTCTGGTCAGCTTGTACTCTGCTGGGCTGGTGGATCACTACCACAGGGTGTGTGATCTCTGTTGAGCTTTCACTTTCTGTACAGGACTTCTCCCCGTTCAGTGTGCTCTGGCCCAGGCTGTTAGATCGTGCAGTGGCGACCCCACCGGGTGTGTGGTTTCTGTCGAGTCTCCGCCTCCCTGGCCGCACGTCTCCCCCCTCTGTGCACACTGTGCTGGGCTGGGGCGTGTCTTCTGCACCCCTCGTCTATCAGCTGGGCCTTCAAGACCCTGCTCAGCACCGCCTCGCCCAGGAAGTCTACCAGGTTTTTGCTAGGCACAGACGACCAGTCTCTCTGGGTGCCTTTGTAGCACTGTGTAGATCGTTCTCGGGTCTTGTTCACCTTTGTATCCCCCCGGTATAAACCGAATCTAGTGCCCGCCTGCAGCCTGCTCTCCGGCAGGTTCAAGCAGACCTGGGATCTCTCCTACCACACTATTCCCAACCAGAAATTCGTTAGGCTTTTTTCCAAACTGGTGGTCGCAGAGATGGTATCTGCCTCCCAGTAACAGGAAGTTTACCGGGGCCGGAGTCCAGGGTGTGGTGGAGTGACAGTCGGCCCGCCCGTACTTCCTAGTCTTCCCAACACTGGTCGGGACGCCCCACACCCCCAGCCCTGCCAGAGAACCGTGGAGGGAGTGGGAGAGGAGGTCGGCCCGCAGGGTCCGGAAAGCCCCGCGCCAGGCCAAGCAAATGGGCTCAGTGATGGCCGAGCAGGGTGGAGCTGCCCGCACCTGGGAAAATGGAGGCAGCACCGGGGCAATGAGTGGCCTGGTGGTGCAGGCGGGGAGCCGCGTGGGCATCCACCCCCCGAACAGAGCTTTGCCAGGGATCACTCACAGTGCTGTGCCAGGTCGGGCGCTCGCTCTGTCTCTGGTTTGTTGCCTTCCGTGTTCTCGGCGCTGCCGCCTCGGGCTGTTCAGTCGCGGCGTGGCTCGGGCGCTCCCAGGAGTCTTCTTTAATGCCGGCCTGAAACCTCGGATCCTGAATAGGGCAGCTGGCCGCCTTCAGTGCGGCCCCAGCCTCCGGGATCCTGGCTGCACCCACAGCAGCCCTGGCGCCGTGTTCCCTGTTTCAAGACTCGCTTTTGCAGCTAAGAATCAGTTCTTTTCCTGCTCCACACTTCAAAGCTGTTGCCTGTAAATGAGGCAGCCTCTCCTGCCGGGGGCAAAGTGGCGTTGAGCCCCCACAACCGGCCAGCAGCAGCAGTCCTCCCTTAAGAGATGGCCAGAGAAAGGTCCACAAGTTTCCCGGCTGCCTGAGGCCCAGTGGCCACCTTTTCCACCTCAGCTACTCCGCGCCAGCCGCCGCAGCCGCCGCCATCTTGACTGAAGTAGGTTTTAAAGGCACATTTTCGTGCACTGGTGTGAAATCTTCATTACCGTAATTGCTGAAGAATAACGACACTGAAAAATTACTGAGCGTGCTGGCTTGAATCCTCCTATAGCCACCGTTATCTGCATTGCTTAACGTATTCACTCAGGTTAGGACTGGTGTCAGGTGAGAATTTCAGAAGTTCTCCACCCTTGTTTTCTATTTTCTGTTGTTTTCATCAAGTAATGAGTATCTAAAATACAGCCATGTTCACAGCTGTGGGATTCAAAGCTGCTTTAAACAATCTTGGATCCCTGTACTGGCCAACCACCAAAAAAAACCAAAACCAAAAACAAAAAAATCTGTCCAGATAAGTAGGTAAACACACACACGCTCTGAGAGAAAACAAAGGAAATCTAGATGCATAAAATTTTTCAAATCATGAGGGAAGAAAATGTCTGGACATTCTGAGCAACTACAACCTGGCCTGGAAAAGCCAAAATAGTTTATAAATTCCGTGTACTCTTTCTTAGGAGAGAAACCATGCAGATTAATCAGCAGTGGGGATCATAAAACTGCTTACCATTTTAATCTGCTGGAGAGCTAGAGGATGCAGGACCCTGAGTAGAGCTCATATCTTCACATTTTTTTGGATACATAAACGCTAGGTGGAGATTCTCTTTACAAGTATTGGTGTGAGACAAAGACCTTGTGCAATCAGGTAATATGAAAGATCTTTTCTGGCTGTCGATTGACTCTTCCTGCTGAAATAGTCCTCGGGATAGTCGTTTGTACTGGATTGTAGCTCATGAGATCGGGGCAGCTGCTCCTCTTCCCACACTCCCACTGTTGATAACTGATACTTACCAGGCACTTACTAGATGCCAGGCACTGGGCTAACCCTAGCATGCTGTCTTCTCATTCGCCATCATGCCAGTCCTCAAGGTAGTGGCTGCTGTTACCTCTGTTTTGCTATGGGACAGTGTGGCCTAGAGAGCTTAAAGGAGACTTTGGCCTTGTGTCTGTCGAGTCCCACACATGTGCCTCCTCTCTGCTGAGCCCTGCGGACTCCCTGTGGGAGCAGAGTTTGTAAATTGCCCCAGGGAGGGGTGATGGCGTGGACCATTTCCGAGGATCTGCTTGACATAAACAATGTCACTTGTGATAACATTGTTTAAAATGTCCTAACCTTAAAAATCCTAACTGGAATTTCATATTCACATGAGATGTTTACTGCTTACTCGATTTTGTGCACCCAAGCACTGTTCAGTTTTCAGTCCTTTTGCCACATGCTACCCAGGTCATGTGTTGGCATCACAGATCTGGGGGCACCGTGCGGGTGGTAGATGGAAGAATAAAGACTGGTGTGGCCGAGGGCATCTCCAGCAGGCCTGGCATCAGCGAGAGTTCTCTCGAGGCTGTGGGGGACTTCTCTTGAAACTGGGTTTTTTCTAGTTCACCTTGTCCAGGCAAACACCCAGTGACACGTGCTGAGAGTAGATTCAATGGCAGAAGCATAGCCGTCATCTGAAGAACGTGGTTTTCACAGGGCAAGTCCTGCCCCTCGCACTCCTTTTGAGGTATCCCCATAATTTCTCTCCAATATAATGACCAAGAAGGAGAATCTATATATTTTACCACAACAGACTAAGTCATTTATTTGCATTTCGGTCAAGTTGAAATCAGTAGGTTATATTAAAAGACTGTCTTTTAGCTTCATTGGCACCCCTTTATTTATCTTGATTTTTAATTGCTGGTTATATGTAGAGGACACTTTCTAATCATGAAATTCCGTACTGGAAGTAAGACTCAATCATTCTCTAGGTGTAAGTTTTTAAATTGGAGACTTCCAAAGGATGAAGCGGGAGGCATCGCAAAGGTGCCAGGACTCGTTGCAGAGACAGAGGTGGGAGCGTCGTCTACTGCTGAGTAGCACCAGCAGCCACACTCTAGCGTTGTCTAATAAGACATTAACAGAACGAAATAGGTTCATCGTGTTTTATTTTTACATGCCAGTAATTTAACCAGGCATCACTCTCTTTCCCCTAGTTTCATAAATCCTGTTATTTGATCATGCTAAAGTGACCTTTCCCCCAGTCAGGCCACGTCCAGCCAGATGGCATGTGCAGAGATGGAGGTAGCTCTGGCACAGGGTGGGGCAGACCTAATGCATGTTTCTGTGCTGCCCTGTCCCCAACAGCAGGAGCTCATCGAGAGCATTGGTCGCAAGCTGCAGGTGCTCCGGGAAGCCCGGGAGAGCCTGCTGGAGGACATCCAGGCCAACAATGCGCTGGGGGATGAGGTGGAGGCCATCGCCAAAGACGTCTGCAAGCCCAACGAGTTTGACAAGTTCCGCATGTTCATCGGGGACCTGGACAAAGCGGTGAACCTTCTGCTGTCACTGTCAGGCCGCCTGGCCCGGGTGGAAAATGCCCTGAACAATCTGGATGACAGCCCTTCTCCTGGAGATTGGGTATATGCAGACTGACCTGGAAATCAGGGATCCCCTGGGAAGGCTGTTCACGGGGTGTTGTGAAAGGTGGCTTCTTGAAGCCTGGCTCAGTTTCTGCATGGCCTGCCCAACTCCTAGTGCGAGATGCTATGGAAATGTCCAGTGCACACTCCCATTCTTTACTTTTAATTGAGGGAGAAACATGCTAGGAAGACGCAGTGAGGCGTTGCTGGGATCTTCCCACTGATAATTCCACTGATCATCACTAGTAGTGGTCTCTTTCTGGAAAACGATCTCTTTCTAACTTTTCTTTAACCACGTGTAAGTCCGTAAATGGAGCTTCCTACCCCCTGACAGATGGTAAGTGCTCAGTGATAGATGATGTTGTATTGCTATTGATGCTCTGATTTAAGAAGAGTGAGTGAGTGAGTGAGAGAGAGAGAGTTTGTGTGTGTGTGTGTGTGTGTGTGTGTGTGTGTGTGTGTGTGTGTGTGTGTAGATAGATAGCAGTCTGGAAAGAATCCAAGGACTTCAGCTTTTCTCCCATTCTCAAGGTGTGCCACTTTGAGACTTTTCTCAGAGGGTCTGTCTTTCAGTTTTCTCACTTGCAAAATAAGGGAAATAATATTTACCTTGTTGGCTTTACAGGTCAAATGTCAGTAAAACATCTAGTTTCATTCTTTGCACATAATAGGCCTTCAGAATGATCATCTTTTATTATTAATACAACATCTTCACTGTTCTCAGAGGGGAGCAGGAAAAGCCCTCCCCACCCTCCTCCAGATGAGGTTGGTTTCAGGCTGCCCAGAGAGAGCTCATGGTGCTGGCTTCGAGACTGCAGCTCTCTTGCAGTCGGCCATCGACCCTGCCACAGGAGGGTTTGAACCTTAAGTAACTGGGGGATGCACCCCTATTTCCCTTACGTTCATGTTCCATTTTGCGCTTTTTGCCATCCTTGCCAAATTTATCCGAAAGAACTTAGGAAAATAACATGAACAGGACAGAGAAACTTATTTGTACATAATTGAAAAAGTAACTGCTCAAAGTATGGATTTAGGTGAAAAAAAAAAAGTAGGATCGTGTCTGCAACTGTCAGTTCAGCTCATCTTTTGTCCCTCTTGCCCTCCTTGTTCATGGAACTGACAGACTTATTTAGAAAGGAATCACAGTGCTAGGGAGGGAGCTAGTCTGGGGTCCTCCTAGGTGCCTGGCTAGAGCCCTCGCTCCTTCCCTGGGGCGGTGTCAGAGGTGAGCAGCCCGGGACACTGAGAAGGCACCTCCATGAGCCTGGCTGCACTGCTCCCTGCCTTGGCTGTGTGTAGTTGACGCAGCTTCAGCTCCCAGGACCTGAGGGACATGTGCCACTTGCACATCCAGGTGCACTGCAGGGGCTGGTGTTCAGCATAGCCAACTGGCTGAGACTGTCCAAGACAGGCAGCCGAGATGCCGGGAAGCTGGGGTTGTCAGACACAGGTGTGCTAAGGAGGTAAAAGGTGCAGAGTCGGGTTTTCAATGAGTTCCTGCAAAGTCTTTTTGGCTACACAGTGAACACGTGGGCAGACATGGACATGTGGTGTCCCACCCTGACCTCAATCTCAGCAGCTTCCAGGCACTGGTGAGCCTGGCCTATTTTAAGCCTGAACCGCATTTTGAGAATCAGTTCACCTGTTTCCCTTTGGGGTGGAATTAATTTGCTTTGCCTTGCCTCTATCCATGAAAATATTCTGTCTCTTTGTCTCACACATGCCTAAAGATCAAAGTGTTCCACAGAAGGGGGCAGGATGCTCAGTAAGGTGGTGCGGTGACAGGCACCTCCCAGAAGCTGTGCGCCAGGGCAGTTTCTGCTCTCAGCTCTGTTTACTGATAGCTCCTCTTTACTGAACTCTTTCTGTGTGCCTGGCGTTTTGCGAAGTCCTCCGCAGTCTGGGTGCTCACGGTGGATGTGAGTAGCATCCACCGAGATGTTGCAAAGCGGCAGAGTAACAGTGGCTGTCCCGGTGCCCAGATGCAAATCAGGAACTCCGGCCTGGCATCCAGCAGCCTGCCTGTGAAGACACTGAATGTTCTTTCCTTTCTTAGATTTCATTACACTCGGATTTTGTTTTCAACACAAAGAATGATCAGTGTTTGAGGTGATGGGTGTGCTCGTTACTCCGACTTGATTACACATGGTATACATGGACCAAAATATCACTCTGTACCATAAATTTGTACAATTATTACATATCAATTAAAATAATAATAAAAACATGAACCAAACAAACAGAAAAAGATGCCCCCGAGTGGATTGTTTTCAGAATCCGTGACTTACCTCATCCTTCTAATCCTATCTGGTTTAGATCACAGTTATCATTTTAAGTACATTTATTTTACAACTATTAAAGTGATTTAATTACAAATTAAAAAGAAACAACTTGGAGCTTCTAGCAAAACTGGATGTGTGTTCTACAAGGCAGAGTGACTGTGTCATGCTTTGGGGACAGAGTCATCTGTGTCCCCCAGAATGGGACCCTTGTAAGGAGCAAGGAGACTGATCCCCGGATGCCCATTCACAGACGTGCGTCTCCCGCCTCCTTCTGTGCCCTCTTGTGTCCCGTCTGCAGATGCACTCACAGACCCCTCCTGCCTGGAGGTTTAGAAACCCCACCCTGGCGTTTCCTTAGAGTATTTCCCTTTTGCTGACTTTCCCACAGCGTTATCATAGAAAGAGCTTTGACAAAAATAGGAACCCTGTGTCCTTTGCCCCTTTTGAGCATCTCAGGATTCTGTTGTTTTTTGTCCTTGGTTACTCTTCTGCTCACCACCATTCCTGTTAACTGTTCAAGGCAGGTGGGCGGAAACTCAGGCGGTCCATGAGTGGCCTCCTGGCCGGCTAGGGCTGGAGCCACTGGAAATACTTGGTGTGGGTTCCATGGGATCTTTGGTGGCATCAGGGTTTCCATCGATGATGTTATGGCTGGCCATGGGACCAGCCTCAAAACTTGCCAGTGTTTTCAGGGGACTGGCCAGAGCCCCTGCTTTAGTCCTGGTCCTCAACAGGTCTGTTTTTCTCTCTCTCCACAGCAATCGCTGCTCGAGAAGCAGAGAGTCCTCATCCAGCAGCACGAGGATGCGAAGGAACTCAAAGAGAACGTGGACCGCCGTGAACGCGTTGTGTTTGACATCCTGGCCAGCTATCTCGGCGAGGACAGCCTCGCGGACTACGAGCACTTCGTGAAGATGAAGTCAGCCCTCATCATCGAGCAGCGGGAGCTGGAGGATAAAATACGCCTTGGCGAAGAGCAGCTCAAGTGCTTGTCCGACAGCCTTCAGCCCGAGAGAGGCAAATAAGAGATCCGTCCGGTGGAGGACGGACATGGGGTCTTCAAGCTCGGTCCCCAAGGATGCAAGTGCAAAGCCCAGCCTGTATTTATATCCTGCAGAGAGGATCCTCCAATAGCAAAGTGGCTGTTAGAAAAGCAATAACTTCCGTGTGTGTTTGGGATGATTTATTTAATCTTTTAGTTTCCCCGTTGAATGCTAAGCAGAGAGGCTCACCCTCAGCCATCCTCCTCTCACCATAGCTGCCCATAATGCCGGGCTCTGCTGAATGGTGAGTTGCTACCATGCAGGCTGTGGGCGGGGTCCAGGTGCCCGCAGTGGTCATTTCCAGTGGGAGATCTGCTGCTCCTCCTGTCTTCAGACACTGAACCCACAGCTCAGGAGGCAGCTGAGTGTCATTAAGGTGCATGAGCGTGGAGACCCTGGTGCGCATGTCTTCTCTTGTGATGCATCAGGTGTGGCTGCCACGTTCAGTCCCTGCTCACTCAACAGTGTGTGTCTTCGTTGTCTCTATCATATAATGATGTTCTCTGACCCAGCAAAAATGATGATGGTAATGATAATTTATTAATATTTTGGAAAGATAAAAAGAAAAAAAGGTTAAAGAAAAGTTAAGTTTCCTAACGATTAAAAACAACTGAAATGAACAAACTATGCATTGGGCTCACTCATTCTAAGATTAAAGTTGCCACTTAAATAATGTGCATGCTTTAAAACATTCACACACAAGCAAACAAATAGTCCTTCTCATCCTACGCCACAGTTTAAATGATAAATTACTTGGTTAAAGGTGTGTCCCGCAATAATGTGTTTGTTAGCCATCTGTTTCCCAAGACCAAGAGAGTGTTTCTTAAGTTACTTTTCCCCCCGAACATTTATTTTGTGTGCCTGTGGTCATTAATGATAACTGGCTACTTTTCTTTTTTGCCTCCTTGAATCTGTTACCATGCCATGAGGGCCACAGCCCACGTAATGTGAGACTCCTCCCTCTCTTTGTCCCGAGGTCCAGTGGACTACACGACTCCTACACTTGATCTTTTTCTTCCACAGAGTTTAAAGATTCTGTGTCCTTTTCATTCGTTGAAAGGGCAAAATTCTAAAGAGAATCTGATTCACTAAAAAACATTGTCATGCTGTCACTTTCCGTGTGACAAGTTGCAGACAGAGAGAAAATATTTGCAAATCATGTATCTAACAAAGAAAATTTGTATCCAGAATGTATAAAGAACTCACAAAACTTAACAGTAAGAAATACAAACAGCCTAATTAAAAAGTGGGCAAAAGACTTGAATAGACACTTCACCAAAGAGGATATACGCATGGCAAATAAGCACATGAAAAGATGTCCAACAGCCTGCCGATGGCTTGGTTATAATTTATTGTATCTCATAATTGTAGATCTGGGTGTTTCTTCAAAAAGATGTTGATCTAATTAAATGTATGGTTAGTCGTGAGCCAATCCTTCAGATGTCTTCATGTCGAGGTAGTATAATAACAGGGCATCTGTTCTATCACGGGATTGTTTTAATCCTCATTGCCACTTAATCCCATAGAAGAAGTTTTCCAGCAGGTGGGGACATTTGCCTTTGTCAGCAGTGACCACAACCTTACCAAAGCGTTCACGCACATGCGCACAGATGTCTTAAAGGACCGAATCCACGCTTCCTGAGCCAGAGGGGCTGGGCTGGGCTCCGAGGCACTGCGCGGTCGGTAGCTAGCGTGCTGCAGAGAGCCGAGTCCGAACCAGCCAGCTTCCATAATGCAGGCAGCACACCGCCTTTTTGGCAGCCTACCAATGCAAAAAGGATAAATGTCTTTTCACAAGTGTTTCTTCCTGTTACATTAAGCTATTTCTAACTCGGAAAATCCCTGATCTGCCAATGAAGTGTCCTGCTCCTTTCCAGCTGGCAGTCCCTTGCTGTGAACATCGGTCACGTCAGAAAAGCTGAAGCTGCTGTCCATGGACCTCCTTGCTTCCTCGGAGACAGCCGAAGTGATTTCAGAGTGTTTTGTTTTTAATTTAGATAAAGCTTTCACCTGTGATTCTTTCCCTTCAAGTACAGTATTGTGATCATTTTGATATGTATGTAAAATGTGAATAATTTGTGTGTCTGTACCCAGCCTTTTGATGTCTTTTTAGGACTTTCTCTTATACATAGCAATATATAGTGCCCTAGTATCTTTTCAGCAAAGCACATTATCGTCACAACTGTCCTGTCTGTTCCTGTTTGCCTCTTAAATGTCTGGCTAGCAGGGACCCAAAGATTCAGTGAGTGCATGTACATAACTCTGTATATAGTTATATTATTACATATAAAACAATCTGGTGCTAATGGGAGGCCCTTGGCAATCTTAGGTGGAGGCTGACCCCTCGCCCTGTGTCTTAGCGCAGGTGTGGAATGCCTGTGCAGTGCGATTTCGGTCAGGAGTGTGGCCTGTGGCTTGTATCCTTCATTCCACCAAGGCAAATGTGTACAGAGTTCAGGCTCGGCTCATCACTTACCTAAACAACAGATCATCCTGCTTGACTGTAACAAAATAAATACTGTCTCTTCAAGTGAATGGAGCATGTCTTTGATTTATGTTACAGCTTTGATCAGTGTTACAGCTTTTTTTTTTAAAGAGTCAGAATATCCTTGCCATATGTCAGATTCTTATTTTAAACCATTTGAGTAAAGTGTGCTATTGGTTATCTGTGTGTAATTTACTTATGCCGGTCTAGTTAAGGCCAATCAGTTTGCAGTCAGGAGAAAGTCAGGGACACAGGTCATATCAGTTAACTATTGCCCCAGTAATGCTGCATAACTGTAAGATCTCAGCAGTGTACAGTGCGAAACGTTTACTTGGCTCGTGAATTTGTGGATCATCAGCTGGCCCAGGCTGGGCTCTGTGCTGTGTGCCTCTCATCTTCCTCCTGGGACCAGCAGTCTGGCCTGGGCATGTCCAGGGCAGAAGCACGAAGCAGGAAGCCCTGCCACAAAGGTGCTAGTCACAGCTTTGGTCCTATCACACCTGCTAACCTTCCACTGGCCAAAGCACATCACATGGCCTAACCCAGAGTCGAAGGGCATGAACAGGCGCCACCTCTGTAGTGGAAGAAATTATACTGTCATGTGGCGGAGTATGGACACAGGGAGGCGCGAAGATTCGGACTGCCAATGGGCTCTGGCACTGGTGCCTACTAAGATGGAGTGGCACTAAAGTGTTAGGAGCGTGGAGCAAAGCCACCTCTGTCACCTCCTAGTTGTAAGGCCATAAGCAAGTGACCTAGGCACTCTGGGGCCCAGCTTCCTCTCCTGAAACTGGAGATGAACTGTGAGATCACGTGAGTCGATGCACGTCAGTACTCATAGAACCCATGCCTGGTTCAGAGAAGCCCTGTCCGAGCTGCGAATGCTGTTGTTTTCTCATTACAGTCTGGAGCTGGAGGAAACGCCACAACCACCGGAGAGCCAGTTGGTGTCTTCTGGGTTGGTAAGATTAGAAATGCTTCTGTTAAGGGGCAGATTTGTGGGACCTCAAGGTTAAGGCCATTGGGATTGTCGGAGGACAGTTTTTAATAAAATAATGCAAAATTAGGTTGGAGAATATTTCAAATTTTAAAAATTCACAACAAATTAGATTTTAAAAAGCAGACAAATACACATTCTGTTTTTATTTTTGGCTTCTGCCATTCTACCAGGCTATGTCAGCCTGACTTATTTGAGTTCTGAAATGATGAAATTGGGCTGGGTCAGTTGGTTAGAGTGTAATGTAACACCAAGGTCAAGGGTTTGGATCTCCACACAGGCCAGCTGCCAAAATAAGTTAACGAAATGGTCAAGAAATTCGTACACAGGAGCAATTCAAATGCAGTTTTAGATGCTGCTGTGATGTTAGGCCATGCGGTTGTATAATCAGATGGCCATTTTGCAGGTACCTCAACTCATGGATGTCAGCATGCAGGAGTTTCTTCCTGAGCACTTGTGTGTTCAGGCTGATGTACTGCACTGGTGACAGTTTTGTCTGCTCTGTGGTGTGGACCCGTCAGACTTCACCGAGATGGCATGCGTCGGGTACACAGGTACACTGACACACAGTCTGAGACGTGGGGACACAGCAAACAAGTTGATGCGTTTTCAGACCTGTTTGCCCTGCTGCCACAGACTTGTGCCCCACAAGTACAGGCATTCTGAATGTTTCTGCATTTCCACTAGAACAAAGCAAATGCGTTGTGTGTGTTCTTATACATGCTGCATCTTAAGTTGCAGCAACCCACATACATGTACCCCACTAAACCCAAGCTATATTATCCCCAACTCTACTAGCTCTCAGCCGGATCCCCAAAATGCCTGTAGCAGTTCCAGTGCCACCTGCACCAGGAATGAGACATGGGCATTATACATAGGGTACTCTAAGAAGGACACACCTAACATCTCAGGTATTCTTGCCAAAAATACCTCAAACAAACCCAAAGGTTTCATGGTGATGAAAGACACATACAGAGAAGCGGTTTAAAATTTGAGGAAACCAAGGCAGCCTGAAAACAAGATGTTATGTATGATACTGGAAGGAATCCCAGAGTAGAAAGAGGACATTAGTTGGACAATTGGTGAAATTTGGGAAAGGGCTGTTGCTATGGGTTGAATATCCCCTCCAATACTCATGAAACTTAATACCCAATGTGGCAATTTTGAGAGGTGGGGCATGTAAGAAGTGCTCGGATCACGAGGGCCTTGTGAGTGGATTAATTCATGGGTTAATGGGTTATCAGAGGTGGGACTGGTGGCTTTGTAAGATAAGGAAGAGAGACCTGAGCTATCACATTCAGCCCCCCTCCATGTGGTTTCCTGCACTGCCTCAGGACTCTGCAGTGTCCCTGCCAGCAAGGAGGCCCTCGCCAGATGTGCCCCTCACCCTTGGACTTCTCAGCCTCCAGAACTGTAAGAAATAAATTTACTTCCTTTATAAATTACCCAGTTTCAGGTATTCAGTTACAAGGAACAGAAAACAGGCTAAGACAGTCTGTAGGTGATAATAGTGTATCGATGTTAATTTTTTAATTCTGATCCTTGTACTGTGGTTTTGTAAGTGGTTTCCATTTGGGAAGCCTGGGTGATGAATATGTAAAGATACTTGTGCTATTTGCCACTTTTTAAAGTCTGAATCATTTCAAAATGGATAATAATTTTAAAAATTAAGGGAGATTGTCCTTCAGCCTTATCCGAAGAGCCTTTACTCATATGTTGTAACATTCTAGCACTTTCATCCACTACCTAAGAGGAGCTTTAAGGTGGAGTTCCAGTATTTTATCATAAACAAAAGGATCCAATATGATATGACTCAGTGTTGCATAATGTGGGTCCTGCTTGCATTTCTGACCCCAGCAGCTGTAGCACTTCAGTGAGTACAGGGGTGTCCCCGAGTAGAGGGGTGGCCCTGGCAGGTGTGGCGGGAGAGGGCACAGGAGCAAGCCCCTAATGGGAAATGCGGGTTTCTTCATCAGCAAGGCCTAGTGTTGTTATTCTCAGCCCTGAGACGAGAAAGGAGGGAGAGCTCGAAGAAGGCAGGGCTGTGACCCGTGAGAGATGCTGGTTTGTGAAGGTTCAGGGACAGACAAGGAATCTGTGTGTGATGGCGCTCAGAAGAGTCCCCTCCAAAGAACAGCTCAGAGAAGACCTTTTCCTTTGGCGCTGGCTGATTGAGTCTGGGAAGCCCCTGCTATGCATTCCTCTGTTGGGGGTTCTCAGCATACTGAGGTTTCCAAGAAAGTCTGCAATAAAGAGTCCTATTTATCTTTTTGCTCAGGGTTTCCCAAATATATTTGAGCTTCTGTTGCCACCACACCAATAGGTGTTTTAAAATGTAATACCAATCAGAATGCCCAGATGCCTCGACAGACACAGTTCTACAGATGGTAACTCCTGGTGGCAATGTGGGACTGTTGGATATAAGGGGGCCTGTCCCTTGAGATGGAGGGGAGGACCTTACAGTTGTCTGTCTCCATATAAGACTGTGGCCTTTAAATTTGGTTTTGCATAATTCCTTTTTTTTTTTTTTTTTGGTGGCTGGCTGGTATGGGGATCTGAACGCTTGGTGTTAGCAGGAACATGCTGTAACCAACTGAGCTAGCTGGCCAGCCTAATTTTGGATAATTCTTTATCCAAATTAGCTTTGGATATGAGAGAAATGATGCAAAACACACATACAGATACACACACACACACATGCATTCCTATGTGCGTGTATGTATACGCATAGCTAACAATGTACTTACATGTTAAAAAATATTTCTGTGCCAAACACATGATTGGCATCTTACACTCCTTATGAAAGGCCACCTACCCAATAGTGACACAGCTCTCATTAGCTCATAGGTCTCCTGGTACAGCCCCACTCCCCACATCCGTTTCTCCCATCCGATGGCCCCGTCTTTCTTATTGCCATCTCCACTCTGTGCTGTGCCAACAGTCTGTGGCAACAGTTCTAGGATTTACTCAAGAGGAGTGAAAGTGTCTTAGGCCCTTAACATGCACTATCCCCTTTTATCCCTAGAATGGTCATTTTCCCTCCCATACAGGTAAGGACTCTAAGGCTTTTCAGAGAGGTTAGGTAACGTGTCCAGTGTCACACAGCCGGGAAGTGGCAGAGCTAGAAGTCAGTCCCGATCTTAACTTCGGGTTCCTCTTCCTCAGGGAACCTATGGGATGCTCTGGGGGAGGAGGTTTTTTACTGTAAATGATGCTCCACTTGAGGTTGACCTGGGAGGCCTGATAAATAGAAAATGGAAGGTATATTCAGAGAGTAGAATATGCACAGCAGTGAACAGGAGTAAGTTCCATGGGTGAATCTCAAGAGAATTCTGCTGAGTGAAAGAATCCAGGCAGAAAAGAGCTCAGCCTGGGTGGTGCATTTATATGAAGTTCCCGAAGATGCAATAATGGCAGGAGTGGGAAGACTGGCTACCTCCACAGCCGGCGTAGAGATGTCCTGGAAACGGCCTTCATCTTCCTCTGTCGGCTAGGTGCACAGGTGTCCCCATATGGAGAAACCACCTGTGTTCAGTGGAGATGTGTGCCCTTGATGTGAGCTACACCATGATGTGAGGCTTTTGCTGTGCTTTAACAGGCATGGCTAGGAAGGAAGCAGTAACGACCTTTGGGTCAATTTGTTGAAAATGATGAGCTGTTCTTAGTTCTTCAGGTGTTTTTCCTGGGGTTTTGTCCACAGGGTTTGGTTTATATGTGTGTTTTATAAGTTTTGACTCCCTCCCCTCTGTGCTGTCTATGATGGTCAGATCTTAATTTGTATGTTTTGCCTCTTCTTACACTTTGGGCTATAAAGGAGAGCAGGTCCTGTGATTCAACCTGATTATTTCCATAGTCAAAACCTGGAAACAGCCCCAAGGTTGATCAGTAGGAGAATAAAGCAACAGACGGTGGTCTGTTTATACAGTGGAATGCTACTCGGGGGTATAAAGGCATGGACTACAAATCACACAGGAGTACACGTGCATCTCAGGAGCATCATGCTGAGTGACAGGCGGCTGACACACACAAGACCTGCTGCACAGCTTCATCTACGTGGGCTTCTAGAATGGGTCAAACAACGTGTGGTAGGAAACATCAAGATAGTGGTTGTCTCTGGGGTGAGGGTTGATTAGAAATGGGCATGGGGCCCCTTCTGGGGTGATGTTAACATTCTGGATACGCTTGAACAACTAAACATTTTAGCAGAAGAGTATGTCCCTGTTCGTATCCAGTCATAAAATTATCGGCCCATGAACAGACCAGGAAGATGTGCAGGCTATTCTAATCGAAAGAAGAAGAAAAACAATAGCATGTGCAGAGAGACTTTCAAATAAGAAAGATGCAGAGCATGAAAATTTTATTTACATATTCTGTTTGTCTAAAGTTTCCAGTCCTGGGACTGTAGAACGTATATTTGGAATTAGAGTCCTTTTTAAACTCTGACTGGCAAGAGCATTTTCTTCATAAACAGATCCAAAGAATCCAAATAGTAGCAAATGTTAGATGTTGTCTTAGGCCACCTGAGCCACTGTAACAAAGTACCATAGACTGAGTGGCCCAAACAGCAGACATGTGCTTCTCACAGTTCTGGAGGCTGGAAGTCTGAGGTCAGGGCACCACCACGGTTGCGTTCTGGTGAGGAATCTTCTAATTGCTGACTTCTCATTGCATCCTCACCTGTCACAAAGAGAGCAAACTAGCTCTCTGGCCTCTTAAGAAGGCACTGATCCCATCCATGAGGGCTGTGCCCTCAGGACCCAATCACCCTCCAAAGGCCCCCCCTCCACATACTATCACACCGGGGGGTCATTTCAACACGGGGTTTGGGGGTGGGGGACACAAGCATTCAGTCCATAACAGATGTCAACTTCTTGGTATCCTGTTACACCTCTTTTCTCTTTGTAACGGATACTAAGAAAAAGAATTATGCAAATACTCAAGCACTATGTATGCATTGAGGCCCGGACACACTGCACTTTGGTAAATTCTCCATCAGGAGGAGCGAAATCGAGTGTGGCAGCCACCTCCAAAGTTAGCCTCTCCCTTTTATTGTAAAGACAAGGAAGTTTTACAAGAAAATTCAGTTGATTTAACCATTACAAAAACACAAGGATATCAGCAGAATTATGGCTGACAAATGGAAAACTAGTAACATCATTGAAATAAGTGTAGTGACATTCCCTAATGCAATTTACAAAAGGTTAAGTCAATCCGCCAACAAAAGCTTGACCTTCGGAAACACTGTTTTTACCTACAGCAATTTCCCCAGCATATTTACATCTCAATCAAGTAATTGCCTGTCCTTGACCCAGCAACCTTGCTGTGTTACAGTTCTATAGCTTACAATGGGAGACTTTAGCCTGGGGCAAGTTTCCTGTTCTTTTGCAAGGTTAACATTTGTATATGTAATCCCAAAAGGTTAGGCTAAATGAGAGACTACAGGGCTTTGGAGGCCCTGTGAAATACATTTGTTTTATAGTATACTCAACAGTATCCTGTGTATAAGAAAAGTATTTTTCTTCAGCAACATCTTTCTAAATTTAAGTGAAAAAGAACCCAAAATGATATCTAAGAAGTAGAAGGTGGTGTATTTGTCAATGTGTAAGACAGCCATGACCTACAGGGCAGAAGGAAAGGGACAGGCCTTGTGGAATTTCCAGTCTGTATATTCACCTTGAAGTGACAAAATATTAATTCTAAGTAGGCTGTGGAACACGTGTATTATGATCCTCAAAACAACTACAGACAACCTAACAGATAGAGTGGTTTATAGAATGTCTTCTCTACATGTGGTTTTAATAGTTTTCCTTTTAGTCCCAGTAGTAAAGTTCGTTGGGTGTGCTTTGTACTCAAATCTTTGCACAATCTCTGCTCATTTGCTTAGGAGAAATTCCTTCTCATGGGAACACTGGAGGCAAAGTGGAGTTTTGACTTCCACATGACATCTAGCCTTCCGCACTGGCTTGCTGACATCATTGGCCTTTTTGGCCGTCTCATTTCTTATTACAGAGGCCCATCTGAAGCTATGCCCAATCACTATTTCACCATGTGTACTATGTCCCAACAAGCCAATGACTCAACTGGGAGGTCACTTCCCATGAATTAACCATGTCCTTCCTAATGTGTTCATTGTCGATGGCCTTTCACAATTACATCTCACCCAGGTCAGTGCCACCTCTGCTGACACCTGCATTCATACACTGCCATTGCTTTAAAACATGTCATTACCTCCCTGTGATATGAATTAAATACAATGTGGGAGGGACAAGAGAGACTTGAGATGGACTCTGATGGTCCACTGGTAAACATACTCTGCCCCCCAAGGCTAACAGACAAAGAAGAGACATGACCAAGAAAAGACACCAAAGACAGTGCTGTGGCCCAATGAAGAACGGGCACTGCCATAGTGGCCGTGCCTAGCAACTGGGAATTTAGAAGGCGGGAACAGTGGCTGGTGGAATGCGGTGACAAGTGGAAGGCTGAGGGAAGGGCCTCAGAATCGAGACCGGCCCACAGTGTGGCTCAGAAACCAGTGACAAGGGGCTGAGACGGACGTCTGAGAGGAGCTGTGTCCACCCCAGCCCCGCCACCCAGGGAGCTGGCTGTCCTCCCTGCGACTCGTGGCTCACTTGGAGACCGCATCACTGGTTAGTGGAGCCTTAGTCCTTCTTTGCTGTGTTGTTTTAAATTGGGGTAAAGCATACATGACAAAGTTTACCATTTGAACCATTTTGAATGTACAATTCAGTGGCATTGAGGACATTGACATTGTGTGCCACCATCACCTCCATCCACCTCCAGAACTTTTTCATCTTCCCCAACTGGAACTGTCCCCATTAAACACTGCCGACCTTAACTCTGTCCTCACTCCCCCGCTCCCAGACCCTGATACCCCTAATTCTACTTCCTGTCTCTGAGTTTGACTCCTCTACGTACTTCCCATAAGTGGTATCAGACACTGTTTGTCCTGTGTGTCTGGCTTATGTCACTTAGCATGATGGCCTTGAGGGTCATCCATGTTGTAGCGTGTGTCAGAATTCCCCTCCTTCCTTTTTAAGCCTGTAAGTAGGGGTGACATTCCACTGTCTGGATACACCACGTTTCGCTTATGACTCATCCACGGACGGACACTTAGTCCCACCTCTTGGCTGCTGTGAATAGTGCCGCCATGAACGTGGGCGTGTGAATATATTTTTGAGTTCCTGCTTTCACTTCTTTTGGGCATAGACCCAGAAGTGGAATTGGTGGATCATATGGTAATTCTGTCTACTTTTTTCAGAAATCGCCATATTTTCCACAGCGGCTGCACCGTTTTTTACATTCCCGCCAGCAATGCACAGGGTTACAGTTTCTTCACGTGCTCGGCAGTACTTGTTATTTTCTGGTTTTGTTGTTGTTTTCAATGATCCTAATGGATGTGAAGTGATAGCACATTGTGCTCAAGATATTTTAAGGCAGGTAGAGTTAAAAGAGAACAGAGAAAATGTCAACACAGATACTGAGGATAAAAATATGTATGCAACAATTAATAATACGCTTGGAACTACACTTGTAAAAAAATAGCCCTCTGATTTCCGTCTGTTTGATTTTTCATTCTACAAATATTGAACAGCTTCTCTGACAGCCTTTTCTTTCCTAGCCCCGTCCCCACCTCCACAGTGGAGGGCATCCCTTCATCCAACAGAGGCCGCCTGAGATAAGGAAGAAGTTCTCCCACCAGTGCCCAACCCAGTCTCCCTTCCCAGAGGTAAGAACTTTTACCATTTCCTGCACCCACTCTCTATCATAAGCAAACATGTTTTATAGCTTGTAGAATATATATATGCACATATTTTTATAATTATATATTTATTGTCTAATATATATATGAACATGTATTATATAAAATATATAATTAACTTTTACAGAAATGGACCTTCCTATACAAACTCTTCTGTAACTGAAGTTTTTACTTAGCAAAGTATTTTGAACAGTTTTCCTTGCCAGGACACCTCCCCTTGCTCTGTCTCTCTCAGTCTGTCTGTCTGTCTCTGTGTCTCTCTTTCTTTAATGAAAACCATGTGTGTGTATGGTACATAAATAGTGCCCGAAGGCATACTGTGAACAGGGCATTGCCCTCCCATCCCAGACCCCACTCCCAGAAACTGCCTTCAGTGGTTCCAGGTGCTGTCTTTCCAGAACATTCCATGCATATTCAGATATATGGTAAGAAGACATGTGTATCCTTTCATATTTAAACAAATTATAAAATACACATTGTTCTGTAACGTTTACCCTTGGTAGTGGATCTTTCTTCCTCAATGCATGCGTGTGCATGTACACACACACACACAAACACACACACACACACATACTGACACACCTGTGTATATGTGTGTAAATATGGGTGGGAGGTGCCTTCACTGGTTTTCTGGTCCCACTGTTGCACCTGCAGGCGATTCTCTGTCCCGCAGCTCTGGGAAGGAGGAGTTTCTTCATCTCTCTTGTGCATGGACCTCTCTGAGTTGAGGACAAAGTGACTTCTCTAATGTGGCTTTGCCAGCACTGATGAATCCCTCACCTTTAGGGACAGAGTCTGCGCTCCCCATCTCTGGCCCAACCCTGGGACGTCAGAGGGAGACCACAACTTTAACTCATTAATTAATAGTCGTTCCCTTCCAAACAGTGTTCTCCCAAATGCACTGTACTGGAGACTGGTGGGCTCAGTTGCCCAGTGTCCCTGGGTGGCAGAGTCTGTGCCAGCAGAGGCTGTGTCGTGCCATCTCCTCCACTCACTGAATTCCTCTCTATAACAACAGATGCAATTACCTTGCACATTTAAATGCTTCTTGCCAGCCCACATGTTCCAGCAGCCTGCCCCCAACTGGCAGTTCCTGAAGTCACCTCAAAAGGAATTCTCAAAGTCAGTTAAAGTCACTCAGCCCCACTCTCACATTCCTACCAAGGTGCCAGTTCAATTGTCCCTTCAGACTGATGTATTCAGGATTATGTGGTCATAAAGAATGATTGTTATAAAGGTGGCATCTGCCAGGAAGCTTCTGGCCCTGGTAGAGCTTTCTTATTTCAGCCTGGAGTGAGCCTTCCCTGCTCCTGCACAGGATGCTGTGCGGGCTGCTGTGACATCCTCCCTGCCTCGTGGGCATTGGCCCTGTGCCTCCACTGCACCTGTCCCATCCAGGCTCCCACCTCGCCACACAGAGGCCAGATGGAACTTCCTTGAGGGGATGGGGGTCTGTGAACTATTCCTCTGGACCCTTCCCAGCACCCAGGAGAGTGTTTTGCACATAGTAGATGCTCCACAAATGTCTTCCCTCTGTACATACCTTCTCTTCGTAGAAGGACACCAGTCACATTGTTTAAGGCTCACCTTAATGACCTCACTTTAATTTGATTACCTCTGTAAAAACCCTAGTTTCCAGTAAGGTCTCGGGAGAAATGTAGAAAGGAAGGAGGGAAATGTGATGGGAAGAGACTTGCCACATTCTGTCCCCAAAGAAGCAGGTGGGAAAAGGGGAGAAGCTGCACCTTACCAGGAAGGTGGCGCAGATTGGGAGCCAGGAAGCAATTCTATGTGGCCAGAGGAAATCGGGAGCCATCACCGCACCTAAAAAGTTCCGTCTGTTTGCTCATTCACTCACATGTGCCTCCTTTGACCAAGCAGTGCTGGAAGGGCCACGGCATAGTGGTAAACAAGACAGGTAAGGTGAGGAAGACCAGCAAGAAGGAAGGAAGGAAGGAAGGAAAAAAGTAAGACATTGCAGATCGTCACAAAGTAAAGCCAGGAGGGAGCGGGGAGTGATCGCCTGGGAGGTGCCGTTTTTGGAAGATTGGTGAGGAAGGGCCCACTGTGAAGACGATACTAGGGCAAAGGCTGAAAGCGGCGCGGTGAGGAAGGGAGCTGTGGAGTTTGGTTAGGTCGTAATCTGCAGTACGTATTACGTGACCAAGAAGAGATGTCAGGTGGCAATTAATCTTCCTAATGTGCATTCTTCAAAGCAGGGCATTTGGTTTATACGCCAACTGGAATCCCAAGAAACTAACAAGAGTCAACCCCTCCGAACAGTTCAATTCTCAGTGTGCTGACAAAATTCAGTTTAGTCCTACTGTTCTTCAGTAAAAGGAACCAGGGCTCTTTGAAGAAATGGTTGATTCCTTGTGGTACCAGCAAGTAAGGAAGTGCTCAAAAAAGAATGCAGCCATGGGGAAGGGACACTGGAGCCCACAGGGAAAAAGCTCACTCTGGAAAAAAAAAATTAGTGGGTGAAAAGATGGAAGACAATGAATTCGTATAGTCTCAAAGTAATTCCCCCAAGATATTTATTAAACACAAGAGAAAGATTAAATACAAAGGAAAATAGCTTTACACGAAAGAAATCAGCAGATACTCCCTCATCCAAGTGATGGGGCCCAGCATCCCCAGTCATGAGACATACAGACATTGTGAGCGCCTTGACCTCATGCACTGGGAAGGACACACATAATTTCTGTGTTATTCCAAAATGTACAAACTCTTTCCAATCATGAAGAAACATCTGGAAAGCCAAAATTAGTGCATATTTTGCAAAATATCTGACTGCTACTATCTAATAGTCTCAAGGAGATGAAAGACAAGGAAATACTGAGGACCTGTCACAGGTTGGGGGAGACTAAGGAGATACAACCACTAAAGACAATGTGGGCTCCTGGATCCTTGACCAGAAAAAGGACATCAGTGGGAAAAGTTATGATATTCAAATAAGATCTGTAATTTAGTTAATTGTATTGTGCTGATGTTAATTACCATCATGGTTATGTCAGATCTGAACATTGGGAGTAGCTGGGTAAAGGGTATATAAGAATTCTCTGCATGATTTTGCAAGTTTTTGTAAGTCTAAAATGAGTTTCAAAAACAAGTTTTCAAAATCAAGATTAGTATTAACTTTCCAATGAAAATTCTAGGTAAAGATGTTAAAGCCTCGCAATTGTCTGGCCTGCCCAAGTCGACCCCAGTGGTTTCAGAGCAGATAATGATGGGATGTAGCAGGGAAAACAATCTTTTGGAATATTGGATTTACAGTACACTGAGAAAATAAGCCTTCGGACGTTGAGGATTCTTCACCTGGGCCAACCCATTAATGTCCATACCGGCCTTGGTTTCTCTCCTGGTGGGTTGTTGGTTGACCTGGGATGACAGTGATCAGCAGTAGAGGATCTGCAAGGCAAGCTGCAGAGCTACTCATAATGACGGCATAACAGAGACCCAGGGGGAGCTTTAATTTGAGGAGGGGGAGAGGCAGAGATGAGCCATAGCACAGCGTTCAAGAGAGGCCAAATCTGGGGTTGTGCCGCTCTGTGGGCAAGACCATTCTTGGATTCTTTTGAGCACAATGAACTGGAAGTATTGTGACCCCAAGAGAAAGATGCCGATGGAAGATTTTTGTGTTCCTCTCACTTGCTTATAGTGGCAATGGCAGGTGGTACATTCTCTTGCTGCTCGTCCTCTATTGAAGGTGGGATTCTTCAAGGCTCTGAGCAGCCACTCCCTCCCCTCCAGTGTTGGGGTGGCGGACTAGCGGATCTTATTCCGGGATGGGAGTTTGCCATCAGTCAACCTCCACTGGGCCATTTGGGAGAGGCAGGACACAAGCCATGGGTGGGGAAGGTTCTGACTCATATTTTTACGCAAAATAGAATTTGAAGATCTATGTTGACCTCTAATAAGTTTTACTTCTAAATTTTACAGGGATACTGATAGACAATATTTTCTCAATATTTTATACAAACATATATATGAATAAATACGTTTTTTATATGTATTCAGTATGAATACACAAGTAGTATATGTTCATTACAGATAATATTTTCCCCAGTGTTGTATAGAAGTGTGTGTATGTGAATGTATAAGTGAATATATATTCATTTCACACACACGTAACCCAAGCAAGCTTACTTTTGAAGAGGGTGATTTTTCACATAGAATACTTAGAGCACAATTACTGACACAAACTTTAAGAAAGCATCTTCCTCTTTCTTACTTTAGATAGAAAACCTATTTCTTAAAAGGGCCATTGAGACGTTCTCCGAAAAGAACCAGTGTCCATAATGAGCCTGTTAAGCCCAACTGCTTCCCAGAAGAAGGAAAGATCAGGGGATCTCAGGCCCCACATAGGAGATTGACTTGAACCATCTTATCTGATAGGAATCCAGATTATGTGGTTTAGACTCTGAAGGTGAATGGATTTTCAAATCACCACTTCCAGGGCCTTAATTGGTCTCAAAGGAGAACATCTTATGGCCCTGAGGGATTAAAACACATTTAGCGGCAGGTCAATGCCTTCCAACGCTGTGGAATTCAGTGGACTGTCGCTGTGGAAGAAAGACACAGGTGGACACAGAGAAGGGCTCCAGGAAGACAGAGGTGGTGTCTTTTGTAAGGAGTAACGAAGCGAAGTTCCCGAGTGTTCTGCTGGAAGAATCCGGGGCTTGCCATACCCAGAGATGGCAGCCAGTGATTTAAGCAGGCGCCGGCTGTCCCATTATTCTGTGGTTCCAAGTAGGATGAGGTGCTAACAGACGAGCTTTTTTAGAAGGCATGGGAATGAAGTGAGTGGAAGAGTTTGCACCTGTCTGATGTAGTTTTAGCTCTCAGAAAAGGAAATGCCAGTAGACACACCCATGGCTTCGGTAAATGGATGAATTTTCCTAAAAGGGTGGTTCCTAATAAATCCAACCAGCAGTAGAACTTAGTAAAAGCGGACATTGCAGTGATCCCCACTGAGTGACTACCTGGAACCCCCTTCTGCCTCGGTGCACCCGCAGACCTCGCCTCACACCCCAGCTGTGGCATTCAGCGTGTTGTGTTGTGATCCATGTGTTGACGCCTCCTTTCCCCATTGATGCAGAAAGTCCTGGAGGGACCACCTTTATTAGCTGGCACACGGTCAGCTTGCAATAAATGCAGATAACAAAACCATAAGTACATAGTATGATCTTATTTTATCTCTGGGATCAATAAAGTTTTGCCTGAAAAATGAGATAACTGTGTTGCATTTCAATGCTGCTTCTTCGAGCAATGAAAATGGAGATGCCTTCAGACATTTTTCCCAGGAATTACATTCTGCTCATTTTGCAGATGATCAGCTTCAGGGAAATCTCTTTCCCGGGTTCCCTCAGAGGGAGCACCACGGACTTCCCCGTCGCGGACCCCATCCTTCACTCCTTCCTGCCGCACATGGAAGGGATGCATGTGGAGAGGCTGCCTTAAGATAAAACCCGTAAAGACTCACACTTTCACCTTCTTTTCAAAGGTCAAGGGTTCGTTTTATGTGACATCTTTTCACTGTTGAAAGATCGGAATGCACAAAAAAGAGTGAAGAAAATAAGTATTTCACCACCCAGAGGTGATATTTTGAAGTACTGCCTTCCAAACGTTTATCCATATTGACATGGGTGTCTTTTAAAAACAAAGGTGGGGTCATTCAACTACAAACACACAGAAGGACATATATTCTTTTGCATCCTCCCCCCCTACTTAAAATACAGTGAAAATTTCCTGTAATTAAAACATACGTTGTATACGTTGTATATGGTTGAATAATACAGTATATCATCTGGAATTATGAAATGTACTTGTGTATCCCCTCTTGCTTCATATATTGTCTCCAGATATTCCTTATTCCCAGTATAATAACACTGCACGTGAGCACTGGCACCCAGACACTTTGATCTCACACCTCTGATTTATGCACTGCAATCTATGCCAAGAAGTGAGAGATTGGGTCAGAAGACACAATGTTTTTGTTATTCTTGATAAACATTAACCACTACATTTCTATGTTTGTATCTTTGTTTGCTCCATCATTTTTTCCAATTAAAAAAGTAATAGATTTAACCTTAAAACATAAAAAGAAAAATCACTAGCAATCCTGGTATTCAGATGCCTTACTTTGTATCTTCCCAGCATATTTTATGATAGGCAAAAATAAGATCATACTATGTACTTATGGTTTTGTTATCTGCATTTTGGATTCCACCCTACAGGGACATTTTTGCTTGTTCTTCAATGCTCTCCTGCTTTAATATCAGCTAAATATTACAGTGAATGAATGACTGCACTTTAACATATACTAGGTATTAAAGTGTATTTCTATACCAGAACTAATTAATCCTCCACTGCTTGACAGCTTCTTAAAGAAATCTTTTTATTGTTTTATTATTTTAAAAAATAATGCTTATGACAGAAATATCTGAAACTACTGCACAGCCAGACACCATTAAGAAAAGTCACAATTCGAGTGTCAAAATTAAACACACTGTTGAGTGAAAAGCCAGTCACACAGGAATGCCTACTGCCGGATTCCCATTGTGAAATACAAGCAAAATTGAGCTGAGCTGTTTGGGGATGCATGCTGAGGTGGTAAAACGATAAAGAAAAGTGAGGAAGTGGTGATACTGTATGTCTTAAACTGAGTGGGGGCTACATGGGCATTTGCCCTGTCGTGGGTCATCGAACTGTACACTTAGATGTTGTGTGCTTTTCTATACGTGGTGATTCTTCACAATACAAATAGCTTTAAAAAACTCATAATCTTTCAAGCCTAGTTAAAAATTTCTTTTAATACCAGCAGCTAACCTCCCAGTTCAATTTATATTCATGATTGCATTGTACATACTATTTTGTAATATGCTGTTTATACTTGATATATTGTGAACATCTTTCTTTTGGTCACATATAATGGTACCTAGAATGGCTATAAGCAAAAAGACTAAAAATAAAAAATGTTGGAGAAGATATGGAGAAACTGAAACCTTTGTCCATTGCTGCAGCCAGTTGGGGAAACAACTTAGCAATTTCAGAAAAGTTCAATATAGGCACCGAGCCAGGGACCAGAACCCCCATCTGTAGAGGATTCATAAAGCAAATGTACCACACAGGGCCTGGTTTTCCAAAGCCTTGCAGTTTCAAATAGTGATCTTGCAAAGTACAGATTTTCCTCAGGCTATGAAGTCTCTGGTGTAAGATAAAGAATTCTAAACAGCAAGGTTGCTGGGTCAAAGATAGACAGGCTACTGATTGATATGTAAAGATCATGGAAAATCGCTGGAGGGAGAAGAATGTTTGCTAAGATCAAGCTTTTGTTGGTGGATCACTTAATTGTCTAATGGAATGTCATCTGACTTGTTTCACTGAAAGTTACCAGCCTATATTGTTAAACTATAATCCCACCTATGTTCTCTTTCTGTAACTTCCTGGTCTGGAAAACAAATGCTGGAAGAGAACCCCAATTGGGGCTTAATTTCCCAAGGAAGGGAAGCCTCTCACTTCAGGGCTCCCGAGGACCTTAACCACTTCGGGGCTTCTCACTGCTCAGAAGAGATGGGCTTTGAGTAATCTTTTGTGGCTCCATCACCCAGGGGAGGTGGGTGACAAATCCGTTTGGGGCAAAGCAACACATATCCCACAACCAGGAACACTGCTAGCACCAAGGAGCATGCCAAAAACATGCCCTCCAGGTGGGTGGCCTGCCACAGCCACCACAGTAACCACAGCTGCTGCAAATGTGGCTAGACATCACAACCACCACACAGATGGTCCACCAGCCACTGGAGTACATTGACACAAGGAGAGTCACCAGGAGAGACCAAAGAAAAGAAGAGGATGTCTCTCTCCACAAAGCCCATTCCAGAGTGACAGAAGAAGCATCTGCTCTATGATAATATTGGGGGACCTGAACACAACTCTCAGCATTGGACAGATCATCTAGGCAACAAATCAACCAAATAACCATTACTCTTTCAGAGGGAGAGAAGAAATGTAGGGTAATTAGTGGGGAAATGGGGGAGGCACAGAGGGATGGGGAGAGATTGGGCAAGGGGTATAAAGAATAAGTACAATTTGTAACAATATCCATACTAGTATATTCATTTGATCAACATATGTCAACACTGAACCCCCAAAATATGTATAATCAATTATGATTCAATATAAATAAATAAATAAATAAAGTTAAGTATACGATTACCATACCATCCACCAATTCTATTCCCAGGTAACTAAATGAGAGAAATGAGAACCTATGTCCATGCAAAATTTTGTATGCACACATTTACAGCCTCATTTTTCATAGTAGCCTGGACATAGAATCAATCCAAATGTTCAAAAACTGATGAATGAATAAAGAAACTGTGTAACTCCATATAGTAGAATACTACTCAGCAATGCAAAGGGACAAACTTCTCATACATGCTACAACATGTATGAACCTTCAAAACACTATGCTAAGAGAAAAGCATGAAATATTACAGCTCATATGACTCCATTTCTATTTTTCATGTTGGTACGTAGCTCCATTGCATGGGTACAGCATAAATTATTTAACCAAGCTCTACAGTTGAACTCAAAGTTGTTTCTCATTTTTCAATATAACAAACTGTGATGAACATCTTTGTGACTAAGGATTTTTGGCAAACCTTAATTACACCTTGGGACCAATGCCCAGAAGTGGAATTGCCTGTTTGAAGGATTGTGCATTTTCAGGCTTTTGACAAACTTTGCCGAATGGCCCTTCACAGGGTTTGCTCAGCCTCTGCCCCCACCAGGAGAGCAAGAGGGTCAAATGTCTCCTTTCTCAGACGCTCATATGCACTTCCCTCCTGGTACTTCTCAGTCATGGGGACTGTCCCCGGCCCGAGCAGCCTACCCTCATGACGCCCTGTATTTCTTTTCATTTCCGCAGGGAACGTTGCTGCCATGACCATCAATAGTGCCAATCGCCAAGTAGCAGGTTTTGCACTTTCCAGCATAGGATGGATCCTCTGCATGTCTTCCATGGGCTTTGTGGAGTGGCAAATGTGGCACACAGATGACTGCTCCCATGCCACCTCTTGCCTTGCCAGTGTGGGAATCTGGAGAGTCTGCGTTTACCACTATAACTTCAGCAAAGCCAAAGTTTGCCACCAATACACCTACCGTGACACCTTCCTTCCTCCTGCTATCCGTGCCGCTCAACACCTCCTGATGGCTGCTGCCATTCTAGGGCTCTTGGGGAGAGCTTTCAACATCTTTGCACTTAGGAATGTGTACATGGGGATTCTTCAGAATAATGCCACCTGCAGGCTATTCATTGCTTCAGGAATTCTGAACATAACTGCTGGTGTCTGTATCTTAATTGCTGTGCTCTGGAATTACTACTCCATCCTGAACCCCAAGGGTATTGCCTTCCCACCAGCTTACCATTTGCCCTTCAAGCCAGATACTCAGGAAATTGGGAGTGCCATTATAGTGGCAACGATAGCTGCCTTCCTGATGTTTTTAAGTGGGTTGCTTTTCCTCTCTTACAAATTTCCCCTGGACAACCCAGTACATCCCAAGGTTCGAGAAATATGCATTTCCAGGTTGCATTGGCTTTGCAAATCACAGATTCCCAGGAGTTTATGGGAAGTCTTACCAAGATGCTCTACCAAGTAATTCCAAGGACTCAAGACCAAGGCAAATGTAGTTTGTGACAAAACCTGGCCAATCGTTTCTTTTTGTTATCTTGTGCATAAGATGAGGTGGTTGAATTGGGAGCTTTCATTAAAAAACAAGCAAACAAAAATCCTGTCTTGCTCACATGTCAGTTGGTCTTATAGGATCTGGATTTTAATTGTTGGCTAAAGTAGATAGTCAATACTATAAACCTGCTGTATGGAAGTAAGAGTTTTTGAGTACATTAAGCTCTCACATCTCCCTCATAAGCTGCTGCCAGAAACAATAATGAACCTTCTATCCTATGCCATGGTAATAACATCTCCATATCATATTAAGTTTTCCAAAATGTGTGGAAGTAGAGAGAAGAGTCTAAGGAACGTCACACACACATTACCAGACTCAACAATAACCAACAATTATTAGAGATTTTAGCTTCCTCACCACTTGCCTCCCCCTTTTAAATCTGTTTCTTTTCTCCAAGTATTTTAAAGTAAACCCCAGACATCATGTTCCTTCATCACCATGTTCTTCAATATCACTCTCTAAAAATGGACATTTTCTTGCAAACGAATTAAACCTAAAATCTAACAATTATTCCTTGTTATCATCAAGTACTCTGAATTTTTAAATACCTCAAAAATAATTCTGTAGTTTTATTTGTGACAAGCCACTCCTTCTGCCTCGTAAGTCTTAATCTAACACACACACACACACACACACACACACACACACACACACACACACAAACACACACACACACACAGAGAGGGCACTCCTCCCACAGCCTGTTATGTTTTGTTTTGTTTTTTAATGATTTGGATTTGCTGAAGAAAGAGGGTCTATTGTCCTGTCACTTAACTTGTTACCACTAGAGGCTCAATTAGATCCCTGGTGACCTCTCTGAGGAAGACCATGTCATAGGCGGTGCCATGCACTGCATAGTGAACGCATCATAGCAGGTGGCTCGTGATCCTTGTTCCTTTTCGTGATGCGAAGACTGATCAGTGGTGGATCCGGGAGGGGAAGTCTGACCCCTCTTGTAAATTTTCTCATCACACCTCCCCCTGTCCCTAATGGTTTCATCTATTGACTGTCCTTGTTTGGATCACAGTAAGGATCGCAAGCGGTGACATTCTAACATGAGCATTCTTGCCGGATTTATTAGCTGGGATGCCTTTGTAAAGAGTTTTCCCTCATTAGCTGTGGCCATTTGCTTCGTCCAAAATTCAGGGCTGGCCGGTTAGCTCACTGGTTAGAGCGTGGTGCTGGTAACACCAAAGTCAGGGCTTTGGATTAATGTACCAGCCAGCCACCAAGAATAAATTTTTACTGAATAGGGGATGAAAAGATGGAGTGAAACTTAACTGCACTATTTAAAAAATAAATTAAACAAATAAAATTTAGTGCCTACAAAAAGTCAGGGTAAATACTTTATTTTTTCCCTTTAATTGTTGGTTTCTCAAGTAGACAGGGAAAATGTCCTAGTTACCTTTGGTGTTGCCCAATGTATTTGTTTTTTGGATTTTTCTATTTCAGTTTTTTCTTTCTCTTTTTGGAGTATCAATAACTCTTGAGTCTGAACTCATGAGATTGTTTCTGTGTTTTTATCATGGACATTTTCAAATACATTCAAACGTAGTCTTTATTTTCTCAGCTTCATTACTTATTAATATATGATTAGTCATGTTTTATCCCTACCCTTACTACCTGCTCTGACCACAGAATTGGATTATTTTGTAGTAAATCACTGGCAATATATTATTTTATCCATATATACTCCATTATATATTTCTAAAAGATAAGGACCCCTTCTTTCTTTGACAAAACCACATTGCCAGTATCACATCAAAAAGGTTAACAGTAATTTCTTAATGTACTCAAATACGCAATGTTCAAATTTCCCTCATTGTCTCATAAATGTTTTTAACAGTAACTTGTGGGTTTCGATATGTTCAAAATGTTTCACTCAGTTGCATTCGTTACTCCTTTTTATGATCAAGTTGTAGCATCTTTGGCAGTGAAGCCATGGGGACACATACGTCCATTGACTTGTCTCCATTGATATTTTCTAAGAGCAAAAAAAAAAAAAAAGAAATCTATATTCAAGACAATCATAACATTCTATTTGCCTCATGTAACTGCTCATTTTCTCAACGAAATTTGTTCTATGAAAATGATTTTCCTAAAGAAAAAAATGGTACAGAGAAAGACATAACAGTACAATTAATAACTACATTCATCAAGTGTTATGGAGAGAAATGTTGAAATTAAAACATATTTATTTACTCTTATCTAATTACCTTGTATAGCAGAGGTTCTTAACCTTATGGAAATTCTCCCCAGAGTAATGCCCATGCACACAAAATTATGCACAAGTTCATAACCCTCTTGGAACCTATTCATGGACTTCATTTTCAAAGTAAGTGACAATTCCCAAAAGTTTTTTTTTATTTTTTTTTTCATGTATGGGCTAGAAACTCTCTCATCTCATAATCTTCAGGTTAATTTTTAAACAAATTAACTTTTCCTGGTTAAAATCATGCCTAGAATATTAATGAGCACAGATATATTGTGCTAAAGACCATTTTCTTAAACAGCCATGAGTGTTGGTTCCCATATTTAAAGTTGAAGGAAAAATTGTAATTCTCATAAAATCAAAGTCATTTTCCTTTCTTTCAAAAAACATGACTAAAATGCAAGTTAATATTTGAAAGGGAAGGATGTTGCTGCAGAAGCACTATCTCAGGAGCGCAGGAAATTCTAAATGCAGTGAGATCATGTAAGCATCTCAAAGACGTAACTCCTGTGGTCTGCACGCTGCCAGTACGGGGCTTCTCGGTCATCTTTTTTGTTTTGCTCTTAAAAATACTCTATTTTAATAATTTTTCTAAGGCTTGGTTGAAGTACAGTGCACATACCATAAAATTCATCTTTGAATGTGTACAATTCGGTGCTTTTTAGTATATTCACAGAATAGTACAACCAACACCCTGCCTAATTGCAGGACATTTTCATCATCCCAGGAAGAACCCCCAGACCCATTAACAGTCCCTATTAGTCTTTGAGGCTTTCTATTCTGTCCCTCAACAAGATTTCCCGGGCGTATCTTGTACAAGTCTGGCAGAAGACCTTGAATCCAACCTGCTGTTCCTTCACTGAGCCCTCGACATGGGGATGGGATTTAGAAACCACAAGCTGGGCCCCAGTGGTGCCTTTCCTCCTGAGTTGTCGCCATATCTTGATCTCTTTAGTGGATAAGACTAGGATATACGAATTTCTGAGATGAAAAAAATCATTATGAGTTTCAATTCGTCCTTAACTTACAGAACTGTTGTTTAGCTGCAATTATATTCTGCATTTCTTTCTCACAGATTCAAAACCCAACAATACTGACATAATTACTTATTTGCTTTATTCTGTAACATAGAAAAATTTTTAAAATATTACCAATATCATTAGTAAGCATAATAGATAAAGGTTAAGGTTTCTTTGAAGCTCTATTTGTCCCTAAAATTGATTGTACTAGGCTTCGATAGTCAAAACACTGCATTCTAAAGTTATTTGGTGGGGTGCGCCCGCGTCCCTGTGCGCGCCAGCCAGTCGTGGGCCCTCGAGGGGCAGCCCCGGCCAGGATGGCCCTGGGCCAGGCGGTGGCTGGGCTGCTGCTGCTGGCGGCCGCCGGCCTCGGAGGCGCGGCGGAGGGGCCCGAGCTCGCCTTCAGCGAGGATGTGCTGGGTGTGTTCGGCGCGAATCGGAGCCTGTCGGCGGCGCAGCTCGGGCGCCTGCTGGAGCAGCTGGGAGCCGCCCCCCGAGAGGGCACGCCGGAGCTCGGCCAACTGCACTTCAACCAGTGCTTATCTGCTGAAGAGATCTTTTCCCTTCATGGCTTTTCAAATGCTACCCAAAAAACCAGCTCAAACTTCTCTGTGATCTGTCCAGCAATCTTACAGCAATTGAACTTTCACCCTTGTGAGGATCAGTCCAAACCCAAAACAAAACCAAGTCTTTCAGAAGTTTGGGGATATGGATTCCTGTCAGTGACAATTATTAATCTGGCATCTCTACTTGGACTGATTTTGACTCCGTTGATAAACAAATCTTATTTCCCAAAGATTTTGACCTATTTTGTGGGGCTGGCTATTGGGACTCTTTTTTCAAATGCAATTTTCCAACTTATTCCAGAAGCATTTGGATTTGATCCCAAAGTCGACAACTATATTGAGAAGGCAGTTGCTGTGTTTGGTGGATTTTACTTATTTTTCTTTTTTGAAAGAATGCTTAAGATGTTATTAAAGACATATGGTCAGAATGATCATACCCACTTTGGAAATGGTGACTTTGGTTCTCAAGAAAAAACTCATCAACCTAAAGCATTACCTGCCATCAATGGTGTGACATGCTATGCCAATCCTGCTGTCACAGAGCCTAATGGACACATCCATTTTGATAATGTCACTGTAGTATCTCTACAGGATGGAAAAAGGCACTCAAGTTCATGTACCTGTTTGAAGGGGCCCAAACTATCAGAAATAGGGACAATTGCCTGGATGATAACTGTCAGCGATACTCTCCACAATTTCATCGATGGCCTAGCAATTGGGGCTTCCTGCACCTTGTCTCTTCTTCAGGGACTTAGTACTTCTGTAGCAATCCTGTGTGAGGAGTTTCCTCATGAGTTAGGAGATTTTGTGATCCTACTGAATGCAGGGATGAGCACTCAACAAGCCTTGCTATTCAACTTCCTTTCTGCGTGTTCCTGCTATGTTGGGCTAGCTTTTGACATTTTGGTGGGCAACAGTTTTGCTCCAAATATTATATTTGCACTTGCTGGAGGCATGTTTCTCTATATTTCTCTGGCAGATATGTTTCCAGAGATGAATGATATGTTGAGAGAAAAGGTAACTGGAAGAAAAACCGATTTCACCTTCTTCATGATTCAGAACGCTGGAATGCTAACTGGGTTCACAGCCATTCTGCTCATTACCTTGTATGCAGGAGAAATTGAATTGGAGTGACAGGAAATGGAAGATGGTGCTGTTAATGAAGGCATTTAATAAATAAAAACATCTCCAAAGGGATTTTAAAGCCGATCTTATTTAGTTAAAAGATAATTTTGTTTTCAACTGTAGGTCAGGAAAACTAATTATTGATTTCAGATTTGTGAAATAGGCCATTATTTGTTGTTAAAAATATTTTTGGTTACAGTCTGAAATGCCTGGTATAGGGTGTCTTTGGTGTGAATACCCATTTTTCAATGTTTCATGCATATTCGAAAATCATCACAAACAAAAGATATGCATTTTATAATCATGCAGACATGTCGATCCAGACAAAATAAAAGGTTGTGTAAGCTTTTAAAACTCTGTGGTAGGATTATACTTTCAAGTGGTTTCAGAATGGTTTTCTTTCAATTTGTTCTAGCACTTTCAAGAGTAAGTACATCAAAATGTGAAAGAGAATCAAAATGTATACAACACCAATATAAATGATTCCAAAGCCTTAATGACCCCAGGAAAGAAAGATTGCTCACAACTTTTATTCTGTTTTATATTTCAATTAGGAACTTATAAGATTGTTTTGAAAATTATCCTAAATTAATATGAATTAGGATATAAATAAAGTTTTGCTGATCCTTCTACATTCAGGCTTAGAGGTTTATCTTTAAGTGTAAACACTACCAGATTTATAAAAAGCCAGACTTGCTTCTTTGTGACTTATGTTGTGGTTGCATCCCTTACGAATGGCAGAACAGTATGTATAGCAAGTGATAGCTCAGTTTCAGCATACCATGTGTTTGCTTTTTGAATGTCAGAATGTGTTGGTTTAGAGAAACAAATTGAATGTAATTTTAAGCAATTTACTTTTCAAGATACATAATTACTTAGCAGAGAATATCTTAATAGATGAAAAACAATAGCTGGACTGCCGTACTTGTATGTCAAGGACTGATTAACTGGAAAGTGTATGTTCTTGTGGGTGATTTAGAGTCATTCAGAAAAAACTTATTTTGTGTTTATTCTACATTTTTCCATATGGTATACCTTGGGAAAAAAAATTCAGCACACCGTGGTTATTTTTCTACCTTTTTTAGAAGATAGAGCCTATTTACTCATTTAGGAGACTTAGAAAATTGGTCTAAAATTGAACATCATAACCCCAATCCACACTCCTAAGTCACTTAAGGAAGGAGGTATTGACAGTGAGGAAAACTATTGGTAAAAGTCAACAATAATCTCAGGAATTACATTTTCCGACAGACCATAAAATGTTTTCACATAGCAGCAATACAGATTTAATTAATATTTAACATGTATGTTAATGTGTATTTCACTTTATGACAGACAATTAAAAAAAAATTGTTTTACCAAATAGAAAACAACTTTGAAACCAAAAATAAAAAATAAAAATAAAAAAATAAACAAAGTTATTTGGTGTAAAATTTTTCTTTGTATGGTTATATCACCAGCTTGATAAGCAATTAAGTTTATTCCTTTCAGCTTGTTTTCTATTTTTAGGGATGTATTTTGTCTTTTTTATATAGTTTTCTTTTTGAATATGTAAAATATTTACATAATTTCAAAGTCAAATTTACAAAATCAGGTTCATTCAGAAAAAAGTCTAAATAAACGTCTGTTCCCATCCCTATTCTATTCTCTCCCACTGTAGATATCATTTTAATTTTATTTTTCAGTATTTTCTTTTGCACATATGTGCAAAATGGTATGTGTTCACATTAATTCCACCACTTATAAAATGCTATCATAGTGTGTATATAGCTTAGCACCTTGCTTTTTTCACTGGGTAATACATTCTTAGAGATCAGTCTATATGTAAACATATTTCTTATTGTTTTTATGGCTGCAAAGCATTCTATTGTGTGGATGTGCTCTGATTTATTCAA
This sequence comes from Cynocephalus volans, assembly GCF_027409185.1. Taxonomy (NCBI): domain Eukaryota; kingdom Metazoa; phylum Chordata; class Mammalia; order Dermoptera; family Cynocephalidae; genus Cynocephalus; species Cynocephalus volans. Next base: position 10,318,139 of record NC_084478.1, read on the forward strand.
TCAGTTATGTATGTATAAACGTGTGTGTGTGTGTTTGTGTGTGTGTGTGTGTGTGTACATATTATAACTTTGTGCATATATATTTTTGTATTTTTGCCAGTATATCTTTGGGATAGATTCCTAGGACTGCTGGATCAAAGGGTCAATACATTTGTAATTTTAAAAAACATTGCTAAATCTTCCACTATAGGGGGTGTAGTGAATTGAATTTTGTCCTTCCAAAACTCATTGAAGCTTGAATTGTATCCCCCACATTTTATGTATTAGAAACTTAGCCCCCACTGTGGCTGTTAAGAGAGTGGGAAATCCTATTATGGTAATTGAAAGGTGGAGTCTTGAAGAGGTGATTGGATTGCAGGACTGTGCAGTAGTGGATGGATTAAAAATGGTGGTCAGGGGCCTGGTTCTGAGGGCTTTAAAAGAGGAGGAGAGTCTGTCTTTCTCTGCTCTCTCTGCTTCCACCATCTTGCAATGTGAGACCGCAGAGGCACTGTTGCCACCACCAGATGCACTTTGGACTTCCTAGCCTCAGAAACTGTAAGCAATACATTTTGTTTCTTTATAAATCACCCAGTTCCGTGTATTCTGTTAAAAACAATACAAGTGGACTAATACAGGGGGGATCCATTTTGAACTCCCATTAGCCAGCTATGAAAATGTCTGCTTCCTCACAGCCCTGTCAAAGAATACATTGAAAAACACTGAATTTTTCTTCAATATGATTGATGAGAAAGGCTATCTCTGGGTTATTTCAATGACCTTTTTTTTTTAGTGAGGCTGAGTACTCTTTCAAATGTTTAGTGGCTATTGTTTTTTTCTCAGCGTTGTCTGTCAGTTGTCTGTTGCTATGTAACAGATTCCTGCAGCACTAAGTGGCCTCAAGCAACGCACATTTATTACCTCGCAGCTTCTGTGGATCAGGAGTTTGGGCACAGCTTAGCCGGGTCCTCTGCTTCATGGACTCTCACAAAGTTGCAATTAAAATGCCAGCTGGGCCTGTGGTCTCATCTGAAAACTCAGTGGGGAAGGATCCACTTCACTGCTCACTTACACTGCAGTTGGTGGGATTCATTTCCTTAGTTCCTCAAACGCTACTAGCCAGAGCCTTCAATTCCTTACCGTATGTGCCTATGTCCGTAGAACTTCTCACAACATGGCAGAGCAAGTAAGTGAGACAGCCAGGGACAGCCAGCAATGGAGAGAGAGCTAAGAAGAAGGAAGTCATGATGTTTGTATAACTGATCCACAGAAGTCACAGCCCATGGCTTTTGCCACTTCCTATTCATAGAAGCAAGTCACTAGGTCCAGCCCACACTTCGCAGGAAGGGGTCAGGGGATTGACTACGAGTTAGGTGGGGATCTCTGGGGCCATGTCACAAGCTGCCCGCCACAGTATCTAATTATGTTTCTAGCCCCTTCCTCTACTGACTTGTTGGTATTCTTGATTTTTAGAAGCTCTTTATATGTTATGGATATTTGCCCTTTGTGCTCTCAGTCCCAAATATCTTTCTTAATTTCTCATTTGGATTTGTACTTTGCTTATGGTATTTTTGTTATGCAAATGTGTTGGTAATGTTTACCTATCGTTAAATTTATTAATCTTCCTTTTATTGCTTTTGGTATTTGAGTCACAGTTTAGGTGTATTTCTCCCTATTACATGTTATAAAGGCCTTTGTTCATTTTTTTTCCTGGCTCTTGAATGGGTCCATTCCTACTGTATTCATTTGCAATTTATCCTGATGTAGTGTATTGGGTCAAATTTTATTTTTTCGAAATGATTCTCCTTTTGTACAATTCCACTTAATTTTAAAATCCATATTTTCTCCAATGATTTGAGATGTTATCATTTTCATATTGAATGGAAATGTTATCATTTCCAGATATTGGGCTCATTTCTGGACATCCTATTTGACTCCTTTAGTGCATTTGTATATTCATGTACCAGTCCTACCCTGCTTTAAATTTCAGGGATTGTAATAGTCCATTTTCTATCACTTATAACAGAATACCTGAAACTGGGTAACTTATAAAGAAAAGAAATTTATTTCTTACAGTTTTGGAGGCTGGGACGTCCAAGGCTGATGGGGTGTATCTTGTGAGAGCCTTCTTTTTGGTGGGGCCTCTGCAGAGCCCCGAGGTGGCACCAGGCATCACATGGCAAGAGGGCAAGAGCGTGTAAACATGCTCACTTAATCTCCTTATGAAGCCTCACAGTGCCACTCCTATTATAAACCCCTTATCCATTAACCCATTACTCCATGAATAAATTAACTATTCATAAGGATAGAGCCCTCACAATCCAATCACCTCCCTAATGCACCATCTTTTAAATATCATAGTCAGATTTCACACCCTCTTTTCACTGTTACACTGGAGATCAAGCTTCAGTCTGAGTTTTGTGGGGACATTCAAACCAGAGTAGAGATTGTATTTGTCAGGGTTCTCCAGGGAAATAGAACCAATAGGATATATAGATAGATGTGGAGTATGCATAAAGCAAATGTACCTCACAGGGCCTGGTTTTCCAAAGCCTTGCAGTTTCAAATATTGACCTTGCAAAGGACAGGAATTTTTCGCCAGGCTGTCTAGTCTCTATTGAAAGATAAAGATTTGTAACACAGCAAGGTTGCTGGCTCAAAGACAGACAGGTTACTGATTGAAATGTAAAGATACTGGGAAATTGCTGTAGAAGAAAATGCTTGCTAAGATCAAGCTTTTGTTAGTGGATCGACTTAATTGCATTATAGAATGTCACCGTGCTTGTCTTACTGAATGTTACTAGCTTCTATTGTTAAACTTGTTTAACTGTACTTGGAAAAAACCCCACCTGTGTTCTCTTCCTGTAACTTCCTGGTCTGGAGAATAAATGTGGGAAGAGAACCCCAACTTGTGGTTAATTTCCCAAATGGAAGGAATGCCTCTATCTTGAGGGTTCTGGGAGATTAACTCCATTTTGGGGCTTCTCACTGCTCAGAAGAGATGGGCCTTGAGTAATCTCCGGCAGCTCTATCACCCAGGGCAATAGGGGTGACAAATTCATGGGAGGTGGAGCAACAGATAGACATAGATAGAGGTAGATATATAGACAGCAATACATGACAGGGGATTCATTAGGGGAATTGGCTCATGTAATTACAGAGACTGAGAAGTCCCACAACAAGCTGTCTGCAAGCTGAAGACCCTGGGATCCAAGTAGCCTGACTCGAATCAAGTCCAAAAGCCTCAGAACCAGGGAAGGCGACGGCATAACTCTCAGTCCAAGGCCAAAGCTCTGAGAACCCAGTGGGCTGCTGGTATAAGTTCTGGAGTCCAAAGGCTGAAGAGCCTAGAGTTCTGATGTCCAAGGGCAGGAGAAGGAGGATGTCCCAGCTCCAGGAGAAAGAAAGAATTCACCTTTCCTCTGCCTTCTTGTTCTATCTGGGTCCCCACATGATTGGACCATGCCCACCCACATTGAGGGTGGATCTTCCCCACTCAATTCACCAACTCACAGGCCAATCTCCTCTGGAAACATCTTGACAGACACATCCAGAAAGAATGCTTTACCAGTTCTCTAGGTATTTCTTAATCTAGTGAACACCTAAAAGCATCACAGAGACTTATTTTAAAATAGTATGTATGTTATTTGGGATCTTATTCCTTCCCCACCCTGAGGACTTACTTGTTTCTACTTATATTCCATATGAACTTTATAATCAACTTGCCTTACTCCAGACTGGAAAAAACACAAAACTCTCAGTATTTTCATTAGGATAATGCCAAGTTTATACATTAACTTAGGGATCATTTACATATTTATAATATTGAGTCTTCCTATTCAAGAACATGGGATGTCTTTCCCTTTGTTCAAGTGTACTTTTGCAGTTGAAGGAAAGCTTAAGGTAGTTTTCTTTGCATTGGGTTGTTTCCAGTACAGGGCAATTATCCATAAAGCGACTCAATGCATTTGCATTTGGGTTTATGCATGACTACAGGTTTTCATTTCTCTTGGGTAGATATCTTGGAGTAGGATTGCTGGGGAGTGTGGCAAATCTAATGTATTCTTAGACTTTCAACACATGCAGAGTGCTACTTTTTCCATTCTGCATTTATAGCTGTGGGGAGGAGGGGTTAATACTTCCCCTCTTCTGGTCATTATCAATGGAATGGTTACAATGGTTTTGTTTTGTTTTGTTTTTTAACTTGTACTAGGAGTATAGGTCTTGTTTATACAAATTTATGTCACTGCTCCCAGGACCCAACTCAACAGATGTGCCTTTTGTGGGCTGTGGAGAGCTTTTTTATCCCAAACTTCATGGGTGGCCTAACTAGCTCTGAGGGTAACTTCTAAGCCCCCAATTGTCCTTATCTGATTCCACTGCAAAATCATGCTTAAGGCCAGCCCTGGGGGGACAGACAACTTCAGCTCATTCTCTTGCCGATTAAGTCCTTCAGCGAACATCAATGTATTTCATGTGAGAAGTGCCACCAAACATTCAACCGAAAGCTATGGGGACATAAAATATACCTTCTACTTGTGCAGCTTGATAGCCCACAGCTTTTCAGGTGTATAAAAGGCCTCAATCAAGAATAAATAAATGGCTGAAAAAGTAAGGGATTCATAGGTTAAACATTAGACATACTTTTATCTCAGATTTCCACACACCGAAGGGTCCTATTGAGTCCACAGAAAAGAGATCAAAAGACAAACCTGGAATGTTCGTCTTCTCAAAGAATATTTATTTAAGTCTTGGAGAGCATTTTAAAATTGGTTCCCCCTGTGAAATATCAGTCTGTCAGCTAGGAATGCATGCTCCACAAACAATGCCTAGGAACCCAGCGGGGTGGGTTTGCTCATAAAACCTCAAACAAATCCTTTGCCTCTGGGCTTTTTGTTCTGATTTGTGCGCAAGGAATTCCCCCTTTCTGATGGAGATTTTGTAGAGTATTTTTAAATTCATTTTTTAATTGAAACATAATTGATTATACATATTTCCGGAGTACAGAGTTGACAATTAACTTACTCCATTATTTAAGGAAAAAGCAAAGAGAGTGTGTCCTGTGTATTTCCTGTCGGCACAACACACACCAAAGGGTGCTGGAAGGGCTGGTGGCATTTCTTTCATTCTTTCTCCCCACTAGAGAGCCTTCTAAGGTATCTGGGAGCTGCAAGGGTGCTGTATGGCATTCGGGCTTGTTGGGAAAATATAGGAAAATGGTCAGGGCCCCTCAGTTGTTCAGAATCTTGCTGAGCGTTTGATATAAATAGGCACGTGTGCTCAGTGTTCCTTGGTTATTGTCTGGTGTAATTGTGCTTGTGCACCCAGGTGTCCTGGGTGATGGACTTAAGTATAAAGGATGAGTGGCTCTGATCCAGGCCGCCTCCCATCCCCGGGATGCCCTGGGGCGGATGCCATGGGGAGGCCACTGCTGCTATTGGAGGCTGCTGCTGCTAGTGTCCCCGGGACCCTCCGCAAGGCCACCGCCACCGCCAGACCTGTCAGCTACCAGGCCAGTAACCTGCTGTTGCTGAGGAAGCTGAGGACTGAGCTCATGTCATCCTCCAACAGCTCGTGGTATCTGGAATCTTTCCCAATTAACTAGCATGGACCTGCGTGTGAGGGGTCTGGTGACCCAGTCTGTACAATGGGTTTGAAGGGTCTGAGTGCTAGCTCTAATATTGTAAATGGAGACTTAGTATAACTAACATAATTACTAAAATTATGAAACATTTTGGCTTTAGTTATGATTTGCCTTGCTGTACAGGCCTGAAGGCGACAGTTAAACGGAGCCAGTGAGGGGCGGGCCCATCTCGGAGCTGGCGACCCCTTCCTCCCCCACAATCTCATTCTCAGTCCCACACCAGACTGTGAGGAAACACCAGAAGGTGACTGTCACCCTCATACCCAATGAGCTGAGTGCTTTGTGCTTCGTGAACAGCTTCCACATCGTGGCCAAGCCCGTTGGCAGCCCCGGGGAAGGGACCAGATTGGCCTGTGTGTTGGAAAGTATCATATTCCTGTGGTGGGGAACAGGACGCAGGGCAGGTGTCTCCTGTCCTTTACAAGAAGGAATAAAATGTAGAGATTCTAAGTGACTTGTCACCAGTCGGAGGTAGAGCTGAGATGAAAGTCCTGGTCTTCACACGCAGAGGCCTTATCGGTTCTCGGCGACATTACCAGCGTCACCTGTACCCAGGGTGACGGAGACAGAGACCCAAAGTATTACGCAAAGCCCATTTTTCCTGAGCAAATGAGAGGCCCAGAATGGGTTAATTCCAGGAGATGACTTCTTCAAGACAGAAGCATTCCTTGGAAAAAAATAAATAAATAAACCAAACTAGGTTTTTTCTCGCTTTTTGTTGTCTAGCCAAGAAAGTTACAGAAAAGAACACAGGTGGTTAATCAGTCACAGAGAAAACATAAACAAACTGGCTACATAATTTTCATTAAAGCAGGTGCAACTTAAAAACGGTTTAAGCAATTTACCATCAAAGGAATCATAAAACTGAGCTATGTGACATGCAAAAGAACCAATGAGATAATTGTTATGGCAACACTTAGTTCCCTAGGAAGGTGAAATGTGGAACCAACCGCTAATTGGGAGAGTAGCCTTTAAGCTTTTAACTCACATACTCTTTCATAAGTAGGTTTAGCTGCACCAAGGGCATCTTGGCCTTAGAGCAAGCACTTTTGCTTTGTTAAGATTTTCATATCCACACCAGAGACTTTTCAGTCCTGTGCAAGTTTTCTGTTTTTTTTTTTTTCCCAAGCTTAGCATTTCTATGTGCAATACTAAAAGGTTAGGTTATTCCTCAAACTACAAGGCTTTGGCCTTGCTAAAACTAAGGACTGTGGTCCTACTATGCTCCAGCCTAAACGAAAGGGCTTTGGCCCTTCTAACAGCTAAGGACTGTTGCCCTACTAAGATAAAGATCCTACTAACCTACAGCCTGATCTAAGGACTGTGGTCCTTCTAATCTAAGGGCTGTGGCCCTCTTGGGTTCTTCCTCTGGAAGCGTAGGGCAAACTATATTTTAGCCTAAAAGAGTCCATCTGTCTGCCTTTCCTAGAGTTCTCTTGTTTCCTCTTCTAAGAGGAAGGCTACCCCAACAGAGAAAACCAGGGGAAGCGGCAATGTTGTGTGTGGTTTCTCCATGAAATGTCAAAAGCCCAGCTAGACTCCCACTTTGCTGCAGTCCATTCAGAAATCTATTTCTGCGAAGCACAATCTTCCAACCTTTGATTGTAAACACCGGATTAAGAAGAAAGCATATGGCTTATTTTTAAAATACCAAAAAATTCCTCCCTGCCATAGCACCAAACCAGAGACATCCCAGTGTTTTTCAACAGAAGGACGAACGCACAGATTGGGACATGCAGAGCACAGAATGCTGTGCGACGGTACCCGTGAGCCGGGTGATGCTACACTCAACAATACAGATGAAATTCAAGAGCGTTATGTTGAGTGAAAGAAACCAGACACCAAAGGTACAATCCACGTGCTTCCATTTATATGATGTTCAAAAACATGCAGAAGTAATTTGTGAGAAGAGGAGTCAGGATAGTGGTTAGACCTGGGTGAGGGCAGGAAGTGGTGGCTATGGACTGGCAAGAAGCAGGAGGGAAGTTTTTAGGAGAGAGCGATACCCCGTATCTTGATCTGAGAGGAAGTTACAGGGGTGTATGCCCATGTGAAAATTCATCGACCTGTGCACTGCAGATTTGTATATTTTATTCTTTGTAAATTTTACCCTAAGTATAATCTAAAAGAAAAAAGAATAAAATATAAAAATAAAAACACAAACTGCAGGTTTCTCTCTCTTTGTTATCTCCCATCTGCCCTTTTCTCTCCTCTCTGCCAACTTTTATTCCAGTTTACTTTGACTCCGTGCTTAGTGTGTGAGTTTCTGGAATTTTGGCCACAGTACGTATTAAATTAAAACTGTATACATCTACACCGTTAAGCATCATCAGATGGCCACAATATTGAAAGTTAAATATGGAGTGGGAAGAATGGGATCTATCATTGCAAGCAAAAGGAAACAAAATCACATGAGTGCATTATGAGTTTCAGACCGTCAATATCTTACCCTGGTTCCTTGTTTAAGAAAACCTAAGGAAGGTGCGTGCCAGGTGACCCTGACTTCTCTAGCAAAGCCCTCCGGCTCCTGTCACAGAGCATCTTTCAATCCAGTGTGGGTCTTCCTATGGTTTTCCAACTTATGACTCACAAATTGCAATGACCTTTTGATCCAGGACCTAAAAATAATAATAATAACAAGAATAATAAAAATAATTATTCTGTTCTAGAAAGACTTCTCAAATTCAAGGGGATATCAGAAGACTCTGCACTTTTTATGTGTCCCTATTGTAACATGCCCACACCAGCCCTGGTGGTCATGGCGACATGAGAATGTTTGCATTTGCTTCTGTGACAACTGGAGAGTTACTGCCATTTGTACTTCTGAGAAGCCCACCTCCTCACTTTTCTTATTTGGTGGGAAAGACCATCACAGTTTATCATTTTGTCCCAGTTAAGGAGATCCTTGAGACTTCCCGGGAGTCACTTTAGATTAATCATCTCACCGTCTCCGAGAAGAAGTTCATGGTCTTCACTGGATCGTCCCACAAAAAGAGGTGAGCCCAGGCAACCTGGATTTTGCTTTAAATGACCATCATCACATTTCCAGCATGAACTTCTAGACTCTGTGCTCTTGGCGTTTTTAACTGAGGCCGCCTGAGTGTCACTAGGAATGTAAATGTTAACTCACAGCTCTGGGTAGTGTCATCTCCATCATCACTGCTCACTTTACATGACAGCAGTCATGCGACTGAGTGTGAGTGTGGGAAAGTCTATGGTTGATTCGTGTCTGAGAAACACAGTGATAGTATCGCCAACCACAGGGTGTCATTCCTCTAAACTTGAATGCATCTTCTCTCTTTATATAGTATCTGCTTTTGTGTGATACTTTCTATTGTGGAAAACATACATAACACAGGGCCGAGCCCGTGGCGCACTCGGGAGAGTGCAGCGCTGGGAGCGCGGCGACGCTCCCGCCGCGGGTTCGGATCCCATATAGGAATGGCCGGTTCACTCACTGGCTGAGTGCCGGTCACGAAAAAGACAAAAAAAAAAAAAAAAAAAAAAACATACATAACACAGAACTTACCATCTTACCCATGTTTAGGTGTACACATCAGTGACATTAAATACATTTAGTGGCTGTGCAACCATCACCTCCATCACCTCCAGAACTTTTTCATCTTCCCCAGCTGAAACTCTGTCCCCAATTCCTGCCTCCTGCAGTCCCTGGCAACACCCATTCAACTTACTGGCTCCATAGATCTGACTCCCATGGGTACCTCATATGGGTGCAATCAGACAGTATTTGTCCTTTTGTGCCTGGCTCATCTCACTCAGCATAATGTCCTCAAGGTTCATCCTCATTGTAGCATGGTCAGAATCTCCTTCCTTGTCAGGCCGAGGAACACTCCATCACATGTATGTATCGACCGCTTTTGGTTAGCCAGTCATACATCGATGGGCATTTGGTTGGTCCCACATTTTGGCTATTGTGAATAGTGCAGTGAGCACGGGGGTGCACACAGCCGCTCGGGGCCGACTGCAGTTCTCTGTGCTGTGCACCAGCAGTGCGGTTGCTGGGTCATGTGCTGCCTCTAGGTTTCAGCCTTTGAGGAATTGCTGGACCGTTCACCACAGCAGCTGCACCATCTCACATTCCCACCAGCAGTGCACAGCAACCTCCGCATCCTCACTAACATTTATATATGTGCATATATATTCATTATAATGATGATTATTTTAAATAAATGTACTAGTTTTTAAAAGGTCTTCAGTCAAATGGATAGAGGAGACAAGGAGGCAAGTGTGCATTTGCACTTTCTCAAATGCTGCTATCATTTGAGGGTCACTTATCATTTTACAGGACACAGAGAAGGCCACAGATGGCTCTTATTACAATTGACATGTGATTTCTCTATTTTGTGATACTCTTTTTTTTTTTTTTTTTTTTTGTCTTTTTCGTGACCGGCACTCAGCCAGTGAGTGCACCGGCCATGCTTATGTAGGATCCGAACCCGCGGAGGGAGCGTCGCGGTGCTCCCAGCGCCGCACTCTCCCGAGTGCGCCACGGGCTCGGCCCTGTGATACTCTTTTGATGTGAATAAATGCCATCCACTATGGAGAGGGCCAGAAAGCACTGCGTCTGCCAGTGAGGACTTGGGAGTCTAGCTTTGCCATGTTCATCTGGGCTCAGCTCCCTCGTCTATAAAATGGGGATCACAATTGTACATGCATCATTGAGCTGTCACGAGAACTGAAGGTACTAGAACTCAGAAAGTGTTTAGAATGGGGCCTGATCTATACAAAGCACAGGGCAAGCATGGAAGCAACATCTTGTGAGAGCCAGGGATTTGTTGGCCAGTGTTCAGAGCCCGAACTCTCCCTAACAGTCCCTCTTTCACTACAGAGGGCTCATTTCTTTCTTTGGGGACATTTTTCCTCCCGGTTCAAAATTTCCTACTGCTATGAAGACTATTTACTAATCTTCTGAATGTGTGAATTCTTGTACAAGGCTCAAGGGTAAACATTGTAAATAAGGTATATGAGTCTCTCAAATTTGGTCTTCAGGAAAAACATATCCACACCCACCCCACTGCTTTCCACATGGACAGCGCCATAGCATCCCTGAGCTGGCACATTTTGCTGCAGACTACCACATCCCCATCCTGATACCCTCCGTCAAAGCTCACTGATCCTGTGGCCACTCCCGCAGACCTCCACTGGCAAGGAAGTCCTCCTAGATAGTGAGTTAGTCACCCTGCAGTCAAGCCCAAACCCACTGTGCTAGCGTGACTTCCTGAGAGGTAAAACTGCTGCCTTCATGCAATTAGAAAGGAGACTGGGGGACAGTGGAATATGGTGTTAGAAATATCAGGCTTCCCAGCAAGGAGATACAGTTTGGAGGCCCCTGAAGTCTTCCGCATGGGCAGCTGCCTACATTCTCCACACACCTGGTGACTGAGCAGATCTCACCCCACTCCTTTCTGCAGAGCAACATGGGGAAGCTCCAGGGTTATAATCTGCTGATTGTCCTTGCCACTTACTTCCAACGATTCCTATGGACTAGAGATCCAAATAAGTTGGTTCACGATGTAAATGTTGCTTCATAGAAGATATTTGCTTTATGTAAAATACATCAGGATATTCTAAAGTTGCAGGCTGGCCAGCCGGCTCAGTTGGTTGGAGCCTGGTGTTGATAAAGGTCAAGGGTTCAGATGCCTGTGACCAGCCACAAAAAAAAAAAAGTTGCACCCCAAAAAAGCCAATATCTAAAAGTGAAATTGTGAGCAAGCGATGGGTAAGAAATGTAAACAGGCGTGGTTTGTTGTGCTTAACATGTAGATCTCCAAGGTCATGTTCATTCCATTTTTAATTATAAAATTATGTATGCCTTTCATTAAAAACATACAAATTATAGAGAAATATGCAAATAAGAATGAAAGTTGTCACACTACCCAAATGATCTCCCTAGAATTACACATTTTGTATGCATCTTCTAAACTTCTATAAAAAAGCACATCCATATCTATTTGTATAGATCAAAAAAATCAGATGTGTTTTCTTTTGTCACAAATGGTCATACCTTATGTGTTATTATTTTTCTTTCTTGATATAATACAAAGTTTTCTTCAGACAGTTCGTATAGATTAACTCATTCTTGGCGATAGCCGTGTAATATTCCACTGTAATCTTGCATGTCCCATTGTTTATTTAGGCTTTCCTCTACTCTTGGACATTTGTTATTTCCAATTTTTCCCTATTGCAAATGGTGCTGCAACTAATAACTGTTTACATTTGTTTTTGCAAATGTATACATATCTAAGAACTAAGTCCTGGAATTGGAACTGCTGAATAAGAAATATGAACATTTCAACTTTTGAAAGATGTTATCATATTGTACTCCAAAAACTGTCTTACAAATTGATATTGCCACCATGGTCATGGATTGTTTTATTGTTATCTAAAATATTTAGAACACTATTTGAAGGCCAATACGTGTGTAGAATACTTAAATACACTTTCAGACAAGAAGGATGACACAAATATTTAGCGCTCTAAACCGTGGCTGATGCAATCTATTTTTTTTCCCTCCTGGGTGTTCCTGGCTTGACTTCATGATGACTCTACATCCTCTTCAGTCTCTGAGATGAAGCAGCTGCACTACAAACTGATTGGCATCCTTTTCAGCTTTGTGTCATGGGTTTTCGGTATAATCCTAGCAAAAAGCAGATCCTGGCGCATATGGGAATTTGACAACAAGGTTGTTCCCGTTGTGTTCATTGGACTTTGGGATGCTTTTTATTTTCAAATAATTAACATCTCTGGTTCAGTAACTGATGTGCAAGTGCACAGCACTCTCAACTCGAACTGGACCATTTCAAGTGAAATTGAGTATGGGCGGACCCTGATATTGTTGGCTATTATGATAAAGTCAACAGTCCTGCTGTTCAGCTCCACAGCCTTTTGGTTCAGCCGCACCCAGGACCCGAACCAATATTTTATCCAGTCCTGTTACAACATCTCCGCCTTCTTTCTTTTCGTTAGCTCTGTTTTTACGGTTAGTTCAGTGACCTGGAATTTTGCCATGGACTTTTCCGGCCAAACCACCCTTGACTTTCCACGTAACTTTCCGGTAGGAAAAGAAATGCTGAAAAAGAAACGCTGCACCTATGTGTTTCCACTAGGAATCATAACTGCCACCCTCTCAGTCCTAAGTGCCAGCTTGTTTATGTGAGGCACGTTTAACAAAATGTCTGAATCAAGAGAGACACATGGTGATGTCCAAATGTTCAAAATCAGAGATCTGAATGGAGGTCTTTTACATTTTGGAAAGGCTGCCAATAGCTTTTTTGAAGAAATTTGGTACCTACACATAATATTATTTTCATCATCTACTCATTTGAAATAAAACATATTCATTTTGTGTCTCAGGGCGTGTCTAAAGCTTATTCTCGTATTCTCCTCTTCTGCTCCAATCTGCAAATCTATTCCTTTCTTTGAAGCTTTTTACTTGCTGAAATCTGGAGGAGAATATCTTCTATGCACACACTGTCAAAAATCAGAGGCAGGGAAAGTACTGGTATAATTTAGGTACGCTTCAAGAAACACAACCAACTCCAAGATGAATGAAAGTTTAGAATAAGCTCACATGTACACACAGGAGAATATTATAGTCATGTTTAGGGCTTAGAGATCTTTAAGACCTTATATTTGGTTAGGTTGGAGCATGGTTCCTTAACCTCAGGGCTATGTACGTCTTGGGCTGAGTTCTTCCGGGGGTAGGGAGGCTGTACGGGGCACTGGAGGATGTTTGCAGCATCAGTGGCCTCTACCCACTGGATGACAGTAGCATCCCCTCTCCTCTCAGTGGTGACAACCAGAAATGTTCAGACTTTTCCACGTGGCCTTTTCCAAAATTGCCCCCCATTGAGAACCACTGGGCTAAATGTAGTCAATGACCCAGACTAATGGATGTTATGGTATGTTGAGAGGATTGTGAGAAAAACTTATCAACTAAAACTGAACAAGCTCAATACAGCACAGCATTTATGTGCCTGGGTCAGTGGCCGCCTTTAACTCGGTGGCCAACTGGAGGTGGTTTTGCTTCATCTCCAAGGGGACATGTGGCAATGTCGATGTCAATGAAAAATGGAATCTCCAAAGTGCTGAAAGAAAGTAATAATAGACCAGTAATTTCTATATCTACTAACCGATCACTCAAGAATAAGGACAAAATGAAGGCAGTTTCACATCAAGAACATATAGAAAAGAGCCACTTGGAAAAGATAATAATTGAATCGGGAATGAGGTTGGATCCAGAAGCAACGATGAGCAAAGAAACTGATAGGCAGGTGCGTAAATCTAAACCAGCACTGATTATAACTTGTAAGTGTCTGTGTTCCGCGTTCACATATAACGGGTAAATTAGGAGAGGGATAATCAGGGCCAAAGCTTTTTAATGCCCTTGCTTATTGTGGGCCATTCATCGTCTTTAGATTTTAAGTGAATAAATATGTTAAAAATTTAATGGTAACCACTAAACAGACACAAAGAGAATGAAAAGAAATTGAAGGTGGAAGGACGAAATGGAAGAAGCAAAACGATAATTTCTCAAAGGCAACATGATTGTCTCTGTAGAAAACCCACGAGAAGACTCCAGAGTCATGATCCCCTTTCTAAGAATCTTCTAGAAAAGGCAGCACAACACAGACAGAAACAGAGCAGTGATGGCCTGGTGCTGGGAGTGGAGGGAGCAGTGAGCTCGAGGGGGCACTAGGAGACATTTGGGGGGACAGGCACGTTCTACAGCTGGAATGTGGTCGGGGTCCCATGATAATGCAGTTTTCTAAAACTCTTCAAACCGTTATGTCAAAGAGACACCTGCACTCCCATGTTCACTGCAGCATTGTTCACAATAGTCAAGATATGGAAACAACAGAAGCGTCCATCAGCAGAGGAACGGACCAGGAAAACGTGGTGTACACGCACGATGGGCTACTAGTCAGCCTGAAAGGCAGAAGGGAATCCTGTCATTTGCAACAACACGGATAAACGTGAAGACGTTATGTGAAGTGAAATAAGCCAGGTACAGAAAGACAAATTCTGCACGATCTCACTCATCTGTGGAATCTAACAAAGTGGAACTCATGGAAGTGGAGAGTAGAATGGTGGTCACCAGAGGCTGGGGAGTCGGGGTGGGGATGTTGGTCAAAGAGCACAAGATTTCGGTTAGGACGAATCAGTTCAAGACATCTGCCTACTGTACAACGTGGTGACTATAGTTAACAACAACGGGTTGTATTCTTAAATATCACTGACATGGGGCTGGCCAGTTAGCTCAGCTGCTTAGAGCAGGGTGTTACAACACCAAGGTCAAGGGTTGGATGCCCGTGCCCACCAGCCACAAAAAAAGAAAAAGGAAAATCACTGAGAGTAGATTTTGGGTTCTCACCACACAGAAAAAGTGATAAATATGTGAGGTGAGGCATCTGTTACTTACCTCCTTTTAGCCATCCCACAAGTTATACATATTTCAAAACAACATGTTATGTAGTATAAACATATAAAATTTTTGTCAGTTAAAATAAATAACGAAAGAAAGACTCGGAATTGAACACACACACACACAGCCCTTGAATTCCAGCTCGCAGATATATCCACTCTTAATTTGGGGGCACAAAATTCTTCTCCACTCTTTTTAAGATATACACACATGCACATTTTTACAGAAATGAGATCACAGCATGGAAGCAATTATGCACTTAATCCTATATCACACACACACACACACCCTGCACATTTTCCTGTTAGTTCATATACTTTCATTTCATGTGTATTAACAGCTGAGTGGAACTCCAGTGAGCTTGGTTCCCAGTGGGCTTGGGATCAAACTGGCCGTGTTCAAATGCTGGCTCTGCCACAGTGGAAACAGAAACAGTAAATGTAAAAACGTTTGCCTTCAGCCTTGGCTTAGCGCAGGTCTTTCAACCTTGGTACTATTGACATTTGGGGCCAGAGAATTCTCATGGGGGCTGTCTTGTGCCTGATGGGATGTTTAGCAGCTTCCCTGATCCCCATGAACTAGATGCCAGTAGCACCCCCCAAGTTGTGATAACCAAAAAGTCCTCCAGACATTGTTCAATGTCCCCTGGGGTGGGGTGGGGACAAAGTCACCCCTGGTTGAGAACCAATGCCTTAGAGTCAAAGGGGCTGCAAGTCACAGAGCTATTTGAGAAAGCCTCGGAGAGAAGCAATATTAGGCTGAGTGTTTGAAGTCAGGGCGGGAATCTGAAGAACTGTCAAATGTCAGGGACAGAAGGACCGAATAATGACATCCCTGGGAATGGAGTTATTTAGATATACAATGTACGTGGCTCTCTCTGTTCTGATACAGAAACGCTTCCCTAGATAGGCCCAGGTTTCTCCCAAACTGTGCAAGACGGAGGTCTTGCTGGGGTCATCATTCCATGATAAATTCAGAGGTCCTGGGATGTAAACTTCTAGTTTCGAAGCCACAGACAACATTCATGGCTCATTTGTATAATATGCTGTAGAAAACGGAAATCCCATGTTAGGGAGGAGGGAAGTGTGTGGGAAGGAATAGGTCACGCAAAGGGCATAAAGAAATATCACGATTTGTAAGAATGAATACGCTAATAATAAATATTAAAAAAAGAAATCCCACGTTAATGTTGTAAATGAAGCGTAGCAAGCAGACCCACGGTTATATAAACTGGAAAACCCTCTGACAAGCAGCGGTGGCCCGCACCCCAGCGCCACCCGCGGCCGGGGTCTGTGGAGTTTCCGTCTGGCACGAGCATGAAGTGAACGGGCACCAGACCCCGACATAGGGCGGAGCTTGGGAACTTCAACAGCCACTAACGTGTCATCTTGGCTGCTTAACTCTGTCCCTGGCTTTCTCCATTTGCAGAACTGGAGTAGTAATTGTTTTGTCTGCATAAGATTGTTGAGAGACTAAATGAAATAACACGTAAAGTTCTTCAACACTTCATGGCACATGCGAAGCTCTCGACGCATTTTTGTTTGTGCTACTGCCACCCTCACCACTGCTGCCACCTGGACTGTTACCATCATTTATATACCCAATCTTCTATCCATAGATATTTAGTGCATTTTACTTCTCCTTCATGAACAATGCTGGCCGAGCATCCTTTTATTTCACCTGCAAAATATTAGGATATGATAGTAGATACACAATATATGAAGTCGTAGAACCATATCAATCTTCAGGATCCTACATGAATTTTCTAGGAACAATCTAGCTAATGAGGTTTTACTTCTCCTTTAGTGTACCTGCTGCTTAGCAGGACTGGCCTTGCAGGCAGAGGGAGCTGCAAGGCATTCTGGGGTGCGGTGGCTGTACCGCTGGGGAGTAGGGAGGAGACCAGCCCCGGCAGAGTCAGGGCTGGGGGTGGGGTACAGTCCCCAAGGCCAGCTTCGGTGGAGTCGGGAGAATTCTGTGAGGTCACTCTGTTCACCCAACAACGCAGGCCTGAGGCTGGGCCAGAAAAGAATCCCCCGGGAAGAAGCCTGTCACCGCACAGGGAGGCGTGGCAGGGCCGTGAAATGGCCGTGCATGGCTGCAAGGCTGCCTCGGGCCCTACTGGCAGTGGCAGAAGCTGCCCTGTGAGTCCCCGTAATAGGAATCGCTTCCCCTTTCAGAGCAGCAGCCCTTGCTCCTGCTTGAGAATCATGACCCGTCAGATCCTCGACAGGAATTGCTGTGAATGTCACCCTGAGACCGAAATATGGCTGGAGTGTCTTAGATGGAAAAGTTACTGCCCAGCCAACTTTGAGACCCTCCTGAGTAAGAGAATCGTGCCTCCCAGAATCTCTGGGGCATGCGAGGGACGTTGAGACTCTTAATTACAAATAAGCCAAACCAACTTGAGTTAGGCTGTCAGTGGTTCTCAACTGCAATGATTTTTGTGCCCCCAGGGGACATCTGGCAATGTCTGCAGACATTTTTTGTTGCTACCGCTTAGGGGGTGGGGTTGCTACAGGCGTCTAGTGCACGGGGGCCAGGGATGTTACTAAACTTCTGAAAGGACAGGCAAGGGACAGCTCCCACAACTAAGAATTATCCAGCCCAAAATGCCAACAGTGCCTGTTTGCAAAACCCTGGCCTAAGCCAGAGAAGTAAACAAACAAAACGGCACCTATTACAGGAGTCCTGGAGTACTTCACAGAACATAAGGAGAAGTCGAATCAGTGTCTGTAGCGGATTGAATTATGTCCCCCCAAAACTCCCTGCAGCTTGAATTGTGCCCCCTAAGTTTTATGTGTTAGAAACTTAGCCCCCACTGTAACTGGTAAGAGGGTGGGAAATCCTGTTATGGTTATTGGAAGGTGGAGCCTTGAAGAGGTGACTGGATTGGAGGACCGTGCAGTGGTGGATGGATTAAAAGTGGTGGTCAGGGGTGTGTTTCTGAGGGCTTTAAAAGAAGAGAGAGGAAAGTCTGTCTTTCTCTCTGTGCTCTCTCTGCTTCCACCATCTTGCAGTGTGAGACACCTGGGTCACTTTCGCCACCACCAGACGGATTTGGAATTCCCAGGATCAGAAACTGTAAGCAATAAATTTCATTTTCTTTAGAAATCACCCAGTTGGGCTGGCCCGTGGCTCAACTGGGAGAGCATGGGTTAAGTCAAGGGTTAAGATCCCCTTACTGGTCATCTTTAAAATAAATAAATAAATAAAATAAATCACCTAGTTCAGTGTACTTTGTTATAAGCAACAAAAACAGACTAATAAAACAATTTTTAAAAAAACCAACAGACTAATACAATCTCCAAAAAAGAATATTTTTTTATATTTCCATTGCTTATCCATGATCCTGGGCAATAGAAGAAGTTCACGGACATTGACCAAGTTCTCCTGTATTGTATATATGACTTACCTCCCCAATTCCCAGTCTCTCAGGAAAGAATTAGATTCATCCAGCTCTGGTCAGAGCCTACTCCTATGAACTTCAGCTGTGGCCAGAAAAGCAGGGTCGTGTGGAACAAAGGTGGCACACAGAAGACACTCCATAAACATCTCCTAGGTGAATGAATGAACATGGCTGCCGGCGGCCACTCCTGTGAGTTATGATGGTGTTCGTAGGGAGGGGGCAGAAACCCACAAAGAATCCCTCACATGCGGCCTGCAGGGTTATCTGGTGTTAACTCAGGCTCATCCTGTCTGCTTGGTCACTCTCCCCTGCCCTCCGAGCATTCCCGTGAACCCCCTGCACCAGTCATACAGGCAGCCAGGAACACAGGCTGTTTGTGCTAGTCCATTTCTGTTATTCATAACAGAATATCTGAAACTAGGTAATTTATAGAGAAATGAAATTCATTTCTTAAAGTATTGGAGGCTGAGGAGTCCACGGTCCAGGGAGCACATCTGCTGAGGGTTGCCTTCTGTGTGCGAACCCTCTACAGGGTCCTGTGGTGACCAGGGTGTCACATGGCAAGAATGGGCTGAGCAAGAGAGAGCTGACCTGCTCACTCGCTTTCCTTGTAGAGCCATCACAACCACATCCATTACTCCATGAACAGCTCAATTCATTCACAGGGGTACAGCCCTCACAATCTAATCATGTCTTAAAGGCCCCAACTTTCAAATATCAAAATTGGATTTCCTATACTCAGCACTGTTACAATGGGGGTCAAGTTTCCAATACATGAACTTTTGGGGAACACATTTAACTCGTAGCACTCTTGTCTCCTGCAATTTCAGCAACCCCCTGATCTCCTGAAAGCCAGTAGCCATGTTCTTTGACCTTCATTCCCCCAGTCAGCCCATTCTTCCAGCACCTAATTCCCTGTATTAAATCGTCCCTGTTTGAGACCCCTCGAGTTTTCCTGATTAAAACTGACTGACGTGGCAGAGATGGTTTCCGACACTCCTGATTACACACTTGATGATCTCGTGTGTGATGACCTGTTGGAGACCACCTCAGACCCCAGAGGCCTATCTGCTTCCTGCCAGGCCTACAGTCTCTGCAAAGCGGGGCTTCTCAAACTTCAGTGTGCATCCGCATCCCCTGGAGGGCTTGGTACAACACGGTGTTCTGGACTCCAGTCCAGCGTTTCTGATTCAGCAACTGTGAGCTTGGAATGCCAATTTGGAACAAGTCCCCGGGGACCAACTGCTGGAAATCATTCCTAACTAGAGTCTTCCTACTTCTACCTAAAGGACAATCACTTTAAACACCTGAAGGAATTATCAGTACTTTAAAAAAACAAAACACTAACTCTTCAGTGATTACAGATAAAGTTTGCATCAAGACTGCTACAACTAAGGCAGCAGTGCTGTGCCATCCTATTTCCTAACGTGCTACCAGCGCCGATGGTTTTCAACATCACCTTTGCACCTCCCGTGTTAATGATGGCATGGGAACCTTTGCAGGCACAGGATAAATGGACTTTTCAAAGTCAAGTGTGATACTTGATTTTGAAGTAGGAAAATTCTGCATAAATTCACCCCATCCAGGCAACTTTTTAGTTGATATTTAATGGAGAGCAGCAAGAGGATAGAATCAGACCAATCCGTGGTGGGAGAAATAAGAAGGCAGAGACAAGGTGAGAAAGAAATTCAGTTTCTAGAAAATGAGCAGAAGAAGCCCTGCACTGGAAACACTGTACGGAAGCTTGAGATCAATGGTCCATGTTCAAACAAAGTCTACTTTACCACAAGGCACTTTTCTCAAAAAGCCTGGTTTTGGAGGCAAAGAGGTTGGTTTCTCAGCCAATCTGTTGGCATAAAGCTGTGACATGATCAAAAGAAGATGTCCAGTCAAAAGGAAAAATCCACCAATCCAACCACTAAACATGGCATTGCCGTATTCCGACTGGGACACGTAGGTAGGGAGGTCAGAGCCCTAGGACCTCTGCACAGTGGCATGGGCATGTAGGACACGGGCACTAAAGTGGCGAGACCGGCCAGGAAAAGCAGAGCTCCCCAGCGATGGTTGTGCTTCTCCCCAAGAACTTCCTCGGTGGCCCCAGTACCCCAGCCACGTCAGTGCTAGGAGGGTCGCCACAAGCCCCAGAGAAGCAGCAGCCCCAGCGACACACAGGAGGACGCGAGCCACGCAGAGTCAGCAGCCAGGTTCCATGGGCTGCTGTGGCCCGGGGACACACTGTCACCTGTGTCTTGAGTCACACGCATTTCCCAAAGGCCCAGCATGTACCTCTCACTCTCCAGGAAACCGAAGGAGGAAGTCAGCCTCTGAGGAAAGCACAGAGTCACCAGGGAACAGACGTGGCCAGCCACGGAGACCGAGAGCCCCACGTTTTGAACCAGGCGAGCACCCCACTTCCCATCTTGCTCTCCAGGCCCAAGTTATTCTGGTGGAACCATGTCTCTCAGCGAAGACATTGCTGTCTTGGTAGATGGAAATCTTGAAGGATTTGCCACAGCTCATGCCGCCCAACTGCAAACATGAGATGACTCCTTTGTCAACCAAGCAGAAGGCAGCTGCTTGCTAAATAGGGTCACTTGATAACTGGGCTGCAATTTTTCACCCTTAATTAATGCAGACGAATACCTACCATTAAAGTAGGCCCGACAGAAAACCTGTGGCCAATGCAGGGCCAGGTGGGATGACCAGCAGGTTGTGACAAGTATGCGGCCATGGGAGAATTTTTGCCAGTTGGAAAAGTATTTATTTTTGCAATTTTAATTTCAAAAGGTAAACAGTTTGAAATATAAAATTATTTGGTATTACAGTAGTTGATCAAGTCTTTTTGATCAAGATATACAAAGGAGTATATCTTCATTTTCAGTAATTTTAAGTTCTCCATAGCACTGTCTCTCCCAAGCCTTGGCATCCGGTCCCGTCATTCCTAAGTCTATCTGCGTGGGAAACCTCCCATTACCCCCGCCTTCCATTAACACAGGAAATTGGGATCTTCCTGAATAAAAGAGATGGACGCTTATGATCCAGCACTTGTGCTCCTTGGTATTTATCCAAACGAGCTGAAAACATATCCACACAGAAACCTGCACATGGATGTTTAAAGCAGCTTTATTCATAGTTGCCAAAACTTGGAAGCAACTGAGACATCCTTCGGTGAGTGAATGTATCCACCGTGGTACACCTGGACAATGGAATGTCGTTCAGCGCTAAGAAGAAATGAGCTCCCAAACCGTGAAAACACACGGAGGAACGTTACATGCGTATTAGTAAGTGAAGGAAGCCATCTGAAAAGGCTACATACTGTATGATCCCAACTCTAGCACATTCTGGAAATGGCAAAATGTCTGGTCTGGAATGGTGGGTCACCTCAGTTGTGCACAGTCAGTCTCAGATCAAACTCCTTGCTCTACTCTTTACCCCCTTCTCACTACTGCACTTGAGTCATCGAAAAAAGAATGGAAAAGGCAAAACAATGGAAAGAGTAAAAAGATCAGTGGTCGAAGGGGTGGGGGGAGGCAGGGATGGACAGGTGGGGCCCAGAGGAATTTTAGGGCAGTAAAACTGCTTGGCATGACACTGTAAAGGTGGGTACATGTCATTATGCATTTGTCCAAACCCAGAGAATGTGCAACAGCAAGAGTGACCCTCATGTCAACTATGGACTTTGAGTGATGATGGTTGGTCAACATAGGGTCACAGATTGTAACTAATGTCGCCCTGGTGGGGAACGTTGATAACTGGGGAGGCTGTGCATGTGTGGGTGCAGGGAGTCTGAGGGGACTCTCTGTACTTTCTCCTCAATTTTTCTGTGAACCTAAAACTGCTCTAAAACATACAGTCTGTTTTTAAAAAAGAGAGAGAGAGGCAGACAGACAGACAGATGCCGTTATCTGTCACTCCAGCTCCCAATCAGGCACGCCATAGCAAATACAAAGGAGAGTCTTCCAGGACCTCTCTGTCGGGTCACAGTAACGTGACACAGTGCGCTGCACCCGCCACTGCGGCCCATCATGACCCGCTGCCAGCGCCCCTTCCTGGGCTGGATTCTCTGCACTCCCCGCCATGCATCTCCTCCGCACCAGCCAAGCCCAGCCCTCAGGTCTGCAAGTTCTCCACTCTGGGGCTCGTCCACACACCGTCCTCTCCTGGAATGCTTTACCCTCATCTCTGCCAGCGGAAACCTTGCCCGTTCTGAAAACCCCTCTCAAAGGCCACCTGCTCCAAGAGATGCTTCCTGCTCTACCTCACCCACCGCATCACCCTTCTCTGGGAGGGTCCCCGCACATGTCACATTTTATTCTACAGAATAGTGATGAGCGTCCCTGTGCCCTGGTCTGTGAACTCCTCCAATGCTGGCAGCACAAAGCACTCATGCTCCCATATGCGCACCTTCTTGCAGCCCCTTTGCATTTCCACACTTTTCTGGCTAGCCCCAGTGCTTGCACACAACCCTGAAAATATGCCAGCATTTGGGAGGACAGCCAGCAGGGAGTGGGAATGGCTGGGGGCCTCAGCCGTACCCCCTGACACCCGTCACCAGTCCCAAGGATGGGGGGTCTTGGGCCTCGGCCACGGCCCACAAGCACCCACGACCAGGCAGCGCCCACAACTGAGTCGCCACAGGAAGCGCCCCAGGCTCCCAAGCTGGGGCAGTGGGAAGTGAGGGCTTCAGCCACACCCCTCTGACATCTGCACCCAGCTCAGCAATGACTGGGCCACCGCTAGAAGCCCCCTGGTGTCCCCTGCAGGAATGAGGGGGGCGCCACAGGCCTCAACTCTGCCCCTCCCACTTCCACCCTCTCCCACCTCATTTCCTTCCCCTTTCCCCTCTCCCCCTCCACCCAACTGCTCCACAACAACATTATAGAATATAAAAAATAATAATAATATTAATAAACTTAGTGGGGAAAATCAATCAATAAATAAACGTTTTTCTTATATTACGTAATCTTTGACCAGAAACTGAAAATGAAAGATTGACAAATTTTACCACATAATAATTTAAAATTACTGCACAGCAAAACAACAAACAAACAAAAACAAAACCTTAGAGTGATACCATCAAGATGGTGGAATAGATGGTTCCCAGCATTGCTCTCCATGCCCCCCACAGGAGATCAACTTACAACCATTAAAACACAAAAACAGCCATCTTGAGACCACTGGAAATTGGGGGAAGAGGAGGGCAGACCCACTGAGTCCATGAAGGCATGGAAAGCCACAGTGAGTGGCAGGAGAGGGTCACTCGAGTCAGTCCCAGCCATTCTCTGGGCCGGTGTGGCACAGCACATGGAGCAGCTACCTGGAAATGACAAAGCCACCGCAGTGCCCTTTGCATAAAGCTCCTTGGAGTCTGCAGGGGAGAAGAGTGCCATGACTGTTGGGGGGAAAAAGTATGTGTGAGTGTACACACACACACACACACACACACACACACACATCTCACTTTGGAGTGCCCCATTCCACTTCATAGTCCAGCAGAGCAACTCATAAGCTTCCCCTGCACCCACACAGGAAAGAGGGGCTGCAGCTGACAGGAGAAAGGATTCACTTCAGAGAGTGCCATCTCCCACCTTCAGGACAAGCACAGCACCGTACACTGAGAGAGCCACTGGATCTGCTGTCTCAGAGATGAGAGGAGAGAGTAGGAGGTGGGTGTCTAATTTGCCCAGAGGTCTGTGAGTGTTTGCAGGGGACTCGTGAAGGGCCTGCCCCATGGGAAACATTTGGAGTGCCAGAGCATGGGGGGTGGTGATCCACCAGAGGAGCATTGGGGTGCGGCATTGGCAGCTGATCTGCCTCCTGATCAGCACGGGCACCACAAAGTGGACACTCGTCAGTGTGATAGAACTGCATGGGGCACAGATCCTGGGAAAGACTCAGTCCCAGACTGGATTCTCCACACAGTCCAGTTGGATTAGTGGAGACCCCACATGACCTGGAAGTGACTAAAACACTGACAATTAAAATTCAGTTTGCCTGAAAATTTTCCCCCAGTCTGAGAAACAACAGCAAGACAGCAATTTAGTCTAGGCACACATTCAAGTCCTGGTCCCCTCAGGGAGATTCCCCCGATCTGGGACTTAACAGCATGTATTAGTCCATTTATGCTGCATATAACAAAATACCTGAAAGTGGGTGATTTATAAAGAAAATGAAATTTATTGCTTACAGTTTCTGAGGCTGGAAAGTCCAAACTCCATCTGGTGGTGATGACAGTGA
This sequence comes from Cynocephalus volans, assembly GCF_027409185.1. Lineage (NCBI taxonomy): Eukaryota > Metazoa > Chordata > Mammalia > Dermoptera > Cynocephalidae > Cynocephalus > Cynocephalus volans. The sequence continues at coordinate 10,342,853 of NC_084478.1, forward strand.
CCCAGGGGTCTCACATTGCAGGATTGTGGAAGCAGAGAGAGCAGAGAGAGAGAAAGACAGACTCTCCTCTCCTTTTTTTTTATTTTAAGATGACCAGTAAGGGGATCTTAACCCTTAACTTGGTGTTGTCAGCACCACACTCTCCCAGTGAGCCAACTTGCCATCCCTATATGGGATCCAAACCCATGGCCTTGCTGTTATCAACACCACACTCTCCTGAGTGAGCCAAGGGCCAGCCCTCTCCCCTCCTTTTAAAGCACCAAGAACCACACCCCTCATCACCATTTTTAATCCATTCACTACTGCAGGGTCCTACAACCCAATCACCTCTTCAAGGCCCCACCTTACAATTAACATTATACGATTTCCCACACTGTTAACAGTCACAGTGGGGGCTAAGTTTCTAATACATAAAACTCAGGGTATGCAATTCAAGCTTCATTGAGTTTTGGGGGGATGTAATTCAATCCACTACACAGCAGGACAGCAAATTAGTTCCAGTGCAGTGATGAACTGGTGATGGTTGCTATTAATCCACCACAGAACAGAAAAAACAGATGAGAGGCAAAGTTCTGATACTGAGCAGTAAAGGTATAAAACCACCCAAAGAACAGCTTTAAAAACTGAAAGAGGTAGCTGTCTCCACAAATGTGCAGACATCAACGTAAAGACACAAGAATCAAGAAAGGACACAGAAATATGACACCCCAAAGGAAACCAACAAAGTTCCAGCAATGGATCCAGAAAAACAGCAGATTTATGGAATGTCTTCATACAGAATTCAGAATAATCCTCTTTAAAATGTTCAGGAAGTCATAAGAAAATACAGATAGAAAATTAAATAATATTTGGAAAACAATCCAGGAGCAAAATGAGAAATGCAACAAAGAAATAGAATCGATTTTTAGGGCTGGCTGATCAGCCCAGTTGGTTAGAGCACTGCCTTGTAACTCCAAGATAAAGGGTTCAGATCCCTACCAGCCAGCTGCCAATAATAATAATAATAATAATAATAATAAAGTAAATAAATAAATAGAATCAATTTTTAAAACCAAATAGAACTTCTAGAAATAAAGAATATGCTATCTGAATGGAAAAACTTGATAGAAAGCTCCGACAGCAGACTTGATCAAACACCGGAAAGAATCAGTGAGCTTGAAGACAGAATCTACAAAATACCCAATCAGAGGAGCAAAAGGAAAAAAAGAATAAGAAAAAAGTGAAACAGAATTACAGTCACTACGGGACACCTTCAAGCAAAATAACTTCCATATGCTAGGTGTACCGAAAGGAGAGGAAAAAGAAGGAGACTTAGAAAGCATATCTAAGGAAATAATGGCTGAAAACTTCTCAAGTATGGATAAAGATGACAGCATCCAGATGCAGGAAGCTCAGAGGTGACCAATCAAATTCAATCCAAAGAGGAGCAGCACCCCAAGGCACATCACGGTCAAATCCTCAAAAACCAAAGATCAAGAAAGAATACTGAAAGTAGCAAGAGAAAAGAAATCTATAACATTCAGTAGAGCCCCAATACAGCTCTCAGAAGATTTCTCAGTAGAAACCCTGCAGGCCAGGAGAGAGTGGAATGATATATTCAAGGTGATGAAGGAATAAAAGCTGTCAACCGAGAATTCTCTATCCAGCAAAACTAAACTTCAAATATGAAGGAGAGAGAGGCGGGGCAAGATGGTGGAGCAGAGGTGCCCAGGGTGCATTCCCCCAACAGGAAAGGACCAGAATGACTAACAGCTAAACATTGATGGGCACATCTGTGGGAGAGTGCAGGAGTACAGCAGAGACTGGTGAGATCCACATTGAGCATGAATTCCCAGAATGGCAGCAGAGAGAGCAGAGAGAGGCACATGGCCGCAGCTGCCATGTCTGTGACACAGGACGAATTTTCCCTTGTGGGAAAATCATAGGCAGAGGACCCACACCAACCCCCACCCTTACCACAGAGGCCAGAAGATCCTTTGGCAGGAAAAGCCTGGAGCCAAATGTAGAGAGCTGCCTAGAATACACACACTGCATCACTGTAGAACACTAGCACAGACTGTGCTCTCCCACCCCATCCTCATGACCCAAGCCAATGCCAGACAGCAGCATCTTGAAACCAGAGCCCTAATGAGAGCACACCCTGCCATGGCGCCAGTAGCCACAGAGCTTCCCCAGCCTTAAGGCTCTACCCTGTCCCAGAGCACTCACAGGAGAGGCTACAATGCCCTGATCCTGGCTTGAAGCCTGGGCTCACAATGGCGGTGACTCTAGTTCTGCAGTCTGAGAAGACAGCCCAAAAACTGCTGAACGGATCCATCCCCACATCCCCAGCCAGAAATAAGATGGGTAGACCCTGCTCAGGTGTACCACTCCCTATTTCTCCCCCTCACCCCCAGCCCTGCCAGCTGATGGAGTTGTGTGCACCTGAGCCCCCAACCTGGAAAAACAGCTCATTGATCTCTACCCTAATGAATATGCCCTTGGGCTGGTGGAAGTAGAGTGCATCCATGCCCTCCCAGAAAAAGTGGCCAGGCAGTTCTTTCCTGAATATTCTCACCCAGCAGCCTTGCCAACAGTTCCAAAAGCAGCTGGATGAGCCCCTTCACTGCAGGCCTTCCTAGTGGCCCCGCCAACCACCCAGGAAGAAGCTGGGCAGGCCCCCTCTCTGCAGGCCTGCCTAGCAGTCCCACCCACCATTTGAGAAGCAGCTGGTTGGGTCCCCTCATTGCAGGCCTGCCTAGAGGCATTGCCAACTGTCTAAGAAGTAGCTGAATGGGCCCCCATAGCAGCCCCAGCTACTGGCCTCGCTCACTATCTGAAAAGCAGGTCAGTACCTCCACCCTTGGCAGACCAGCTCCTGAACCATGGAGGGAAGAATGACCTCACATCAGGCCCCAAGAAATGACATGGCAGAAGAACCACTGGCAGACCGATATTCAGTTAGTTGAGGCCAAGCACATTCATGCTCCTGACTGAGAGAAACACCTCAGCTGTCATGTCCCTGGAAGAACCACTCCTGAGTCTTTGAGCCATCACATGCACGTGCATCTGAGTGACAAACTGCTTGGCTGACATGCCCCCGGTGAGCCCACCCTGGGTCAGAGAAGCAGCACAGAGACCCTGCCACTGGCAAAGCAGTGCCCGAGACCCTGAAACACCACATGCCCACACCTCCATCCTGAGAATCAATGCAGCAACTACATCCCCAGTGAGCCAGCTCCTGAGACAACTGCCCCACAGAGTGAATGTGCACACCCCCAACCTGTGAACTAACCCAGTGATATCTCCCCAAATAGCCAAAGCAATCCCAAGCAAAAAGAACAATGTGGGAGGGATCACACTCCCTGTCTTCAATATATACTCCAAAGCTATAGTAATCAAAACAGCATGGTACTGGCACAAAAACAAACACATAGGCCAATGTAACAGAATAGAGAATTCAGAAATAAATCCATGTACCTACCGCCAACTGATTTTGACAAAGGAGCCAAGAACGCACATTGGGGAAAGGACATTTCCTTCAATAAACGGTGCTAGGAAAATTGGAGGTCTATATGCAGAAGAATGAAAACTAGACCCCTTTCTCTCACCATACCAAAATCAACTCAAAACAGATTAAAGACTTAAATGTAAGACCAGAATCAGCAAAACGTCTAGAAGAAAACATACGGGAAACACTTCAGGACATAGGTCTGGGCAAAGATTTTATGAACATACTTCAGAAGCACAAGGAACAAAAGCAAAAATTAACAAACGGGATTATATGAAACTGAAAGCTTCTGCACAGCAAAGAAAATAGTCAACAAAGTGAACTGACAACCTGTAGAATGGGAGAAAATATGTACAAATTGTGCATCCAATAAAGGATTAATATCCAGAATATACAAAGAGCTCAAATGACTCAAAAGTAAAAAAAAATAAATCATCTGATTTAAAAATCGGCAAAGGAACTCAATAGACATTTTTTTGAAAGAAGATATACAAAAAATGCTCAACATCACTAATCATCAGAGAAATGCAAATCAAAACCACCATGAGATATCATCTCACCGCAGTTAAAATGGCTATTATCAAAAAGACAGAAAATAAAAAATACTGACGAGGATTTGGAGAAAGGGGAACTCACTCATTGTTGGTGGGAATGTAAATTAATAAAACCGTTATAGGAAACAGTATGGAGATTTCTCAAACAACTACAGATAGCACTACCACACAATCCAGCAATCCCACTGCTGGATATGTGCCCAAAGGAACGGAAATGAACATGTTGAAGGGACACCTACACTCCCATGTTTATCGTGGCTATATTCACAACAGCCAGGAGTTGGAAGCAACCTAGATGTCCTTCAACTGATGATTAGATAAAGAAAATGTGGAATATATACACAATGAAAATCTACTCAGCCACAAAAAAGAATGAAATTCTGCCATTTGTAGCAACATGGATGAGCTTGGAGAAAATTATGTTACGTAAATTAAGCCTGGCCCACAGAGAGAAAAAAATACCACATGTTCTCACTCATATGTGGAAGCTAAATAAGTTGATCTCACAGAAGTAGACAGTAGAACAGTGGTTACTAGAAATTGGTGGGGAAAGGGTCAGGGGGAAGGGGAGAGGGTGGTCAGTGAATACAAAATAGTACAGAGTTAGGAAGAAAGGGATCTAGTGTTCTATGGTAATATAAGGAGACTACAGTTAACCATAAAGCAGTATGCATCCTGGAATAGCTAGTCAAGCTGATGCTGAATGTTCCTAACACAAAGGAGTGACAAAGTCTGAAATGATGGATATACTAAGATCCTGATATGATCATTGCCCACAGCACGAATTTACCCAAATATCATTTTGTACTCCATAAATATATTCCATTCTCTTGGGTCAATTAAGAAAAATAAATTAAGGAGTCTGGCTAGTCTGCGCATTTGGTTAGAGCATGGTGCTAACAACACCAAGATCCAGGGTTCGATCCCTGTACCAGCCAGCCACCAAAAGGAAAAAACAAATTTTTTAAAATAAATAATGAAAACAAAAAATTGAAATAATACCATCTATTTTGTCAAACCACAATGGAATAAAACAAGAAATCAATAACAAAAGGTGCCCTGGAAACTGTACAAATACATGGTACTTAATCAGCTTGCTCTTAAACAACAAATGGGTCAAAGAAGAAATTAAAGAGGACATTTAAAAATTCCTGGAGACCAAGGAAAATGAAAACGCAACATACCAGAACCTATGGGATACAGCGAAAGCAGTTCTGAGAAGTTTCCAGCCAGCAGCCAACAAAACAAAACAAAAAAGGCTGACTTGATATTGAAAGAACTGCTGTACCCTGCCCAGGAGTTCAGAATCTTGAGTTAATGGTAAAGTGAAATTTGTGTGGTTCTGTTGTTTCTTTGTATTTTCATGGATTTTCTAATTTTTTAAATGATGAGCATGTATTCATTTTTACAAATAATAGTTATAAATATCTTTAAAGAACACTGCTGAATTTTATAAATTACTCTACATTCATAAAGCATTCTTCCATTTCTCCACCAGGGGACAGCAAAAGCACATCAAATAGTAGCAAAAATACTTTCCGAGTATTTGGTCTGGAATTGAATACTGCTGCTAATTGCTCACATGTTTATTTTGACATGTTACTGCACAAATGATTCACTGCATTGTTTATTTTTCTGGTAAAATGACTATATATTCATTGTAAACTTGGTATATGGGAGAAAAACACAAATCACCTATGGTGGCACTACTCAGGTATAGCCGAGGTTAACAATCTGACATTGATCGTCATGGTTATAGATATGTGATGGAGAGCTGGCTGGCTAGCTGAGCTGCTTAGAGCACAGCCTTATAACACCAAGGTCAAGGGTTCAGACCCATACAGGCCAGCTGCGGGAAAAATATATGTATAAATCCTGCGGGAAAAAGCAAAATATACTGCGGGGGCAGTGGTGGGCGGTGGGAGATACCTGCAAAGGATGCACGGTGTTCCATCCTTGGACACTCTGTAACTTGTTTAACTGATATAAATAAGTACTTTCGGCTGTTTTAACTGTCTTTAAATTATAAAAGATTTCGCATACAGAAAATATATAGAGAAAAATGTTATAGTCACTCAACTAATCACTACCCAAAATTGATACTTGTTAATTTTTTGCCATCTTTGCCTCAGATATTCTAAAGAAATCATGGTTTACAGGCAGAATTGAAGGGTCCCTCTATTCAACTAATTCCTATCCTTCCATTCCATAAGTAACCTCTAATACGAAGATGGTATTTATCCTTCCTATATTTGATCTCAGACTTTAACTAAAAATATGTTCCATAAACAATAGAGTATTGTTTTGAGTTTTAAAATTCCACACGTAATCATAAGTGTATATCCTTTATTCACTTAACATTATGATTTCGAGATTTACCCATGATCATATAGATTTAGCTAATTTTACCTGCTCTAAGGTAAATTTATAAATATAATTTATTAACACATTCCCCAGTTGCTAAGCATTCAGGTCGTTTCCAGTAGTTGGAGATCAGTGCTCTTGTGATGGAGCAGTGCGGGCGCGTTCCTCTAGGGGGCGCGCCTAGAGAAGAACCGAATGTGAAGGCCTGAGGCGTTGGGATTCTCAGGAGTGGCTGATGGAAAAGGATGAGGCTCCTCAGTTCTACGAGATACGGCCGAGTTGTCCTCCCACATCACTCCGCTTTCCAATTCGGCCAGTAGTAAACGAGAGTCCCACTTCCTCACATCCTGGCCACCACTGTGTGGTAGGAGACGTGGCTTAAGCACCTTTGAGGTTGAGCATCTTTTCGTGCTCACTGGCCAGCAAGGTTTTGTCTTTTGTGAATTTCCTCTCCAAAGCCTTTGATTATCATCCCGTTGGGTTCTTTGTGTTTTTCTTATTGATCTGTACATTTTTTGTACATTTTGATTCAGATAGGGTTTCTACAGGAAGCACGTGGCATGCCCAAACCAGGTAATTTAAGGAGAGCTTAATAAAGGGACTGTTTCTAAAAGCATGGGCAGGTTCGGTACCTAAGGCTGGCAACAGTGGCAGTGCTCAGCACCACAGGCCTGAAGTGGCAAGGAGTGTGTGGGGTGACAATTCTCCCTGGATGTGTCAGCATTCCTGCACGGTCTCGGTGTTTGGAGCAAAAGGCACTACCGAGCTTTGCTCGAGGCACAACCAGCCTCCGGAGCTAGACATAGGGACCTAATTAAGATAGGGACAATCTCCCTCTTCAGAGGCATTCCAAGCCTCTAAAGCCTGCTCCTTCCGCTCCCGGGGAGAATTTGGCTTGCCTTCCAATGTTGCAAACCTAGAGACCTTTCTCCTCAGCCCCTGAGGGGTTTAGTGGCATTCCAGGTAATGAGTCCTCTCTGGAGGGAAGGACCTGCTGGCCATTAGTAGCCCTGACAAAAGCTCAGTTCGGGGTTCCTCTCCAGTGGTGCAACCCGTGCTCCTGCAGGTGAATGCCTGGCCCTCCCAGCATGGCCTGTGGGGACTGGGGTGTTGGGTACCAACCCAAGACGTTGCTTGGGCTGCTGCTTTTTGCTGTGAATAATAAACAGTCTGTGTCTCTGACCAGGGCTCCAGGGTCCAGACTCTGGATATGAACATGACACTGGGCCAGGCTACCTTGTTAGCTGGCAGGTGGGGAAAAGCCTCAGCCCCTTCACAATTTCTGACTTCACGGGACTGAGCAGAGCCCTGGAAGTGAACTGTACTAACAGGAGCTAAGCTTTGATGGGGGGACATAGCCAGAAACAACCTCATTTTTATGAAGACGGCAACACCCTGATACCAAAGAGAATAGAAGTTACCAGGGCCGGGAGGAGGGAGAAATAGAGAGATGTTGGTCAGGGGGTGCACAGTATCAGTTATGCCAAATGAGTAAGTTCTGGAGATCTAATGTACAGCATAGTGACTATGGCAACAATACAGTACTGTACACTTGAAATTTGCTAAGAGGGTATATCCTGAGTGTTCTCACCACATAGAAAAAAAGTATGTGAGGTGATGAATATTTAATTAGCTTGATTGTGATTATTTCACAGTATGAAATTTCAATCACCATGTGATTATTTCACAATGTATATCAAATCATCAAGTTGTATACCTTAAATATATACAATAATTTTTTAATACAAAAAAGCTTTTAAAAAATCTCCCAAAGAGCCGGCAGCACTTTTTCAAACAAGACTACAAAGGCACAGGCAACTAAAGAAAAAATACATAAATGGGACTAATCAAACTAAAAAGCGTCTGCACAGCAAGGGACACAATCAACAAAGTGAGGAGACAACCTAAAGAATGGGAGAAAGTGTTTGCAAATTGGAACACATAACGAACTAAAACAACTCAACAGCAAAAAACCCAGATAACCCAATTAAGAAATGGGCAAAGGACCTGGACAGACATTTTCCAAAAGAAGATATACAAATGGGCAACAAGCACATGAAAAAATGCCCCAATCACTAATCACCAGGGAAATGCAAATTAAAACCACAATGAGGTATCATCTTCAACCAGTTAGGACGGCTATTATCAACAAGACAGAAAATAACAACTGCTGGCAAGGATGCAGAGAAAAAAAAAGTCTCCTACATTGTTGGTGGGAGTGTAAATTGGTACAGCCACTGTGGAAAGCAGTGTGGAGGTTCCTCAGAGAACTGAAAATACATCTGCTTCAGGACCCAGCTTCCACACTACCGTGTATATACCCAAAGGGAATGAAATCAATACATCAAAAAGACACCTACACTCCCATGTTCATCACAGCACTATTCACAATGCTCAGAGATGGAATCAACCTGAATGTCCATCAGCGAAGGAATGCATAAAAAACAAACAAAAAAACCCTGTGGTATACCCACAATGGATTACTACTCAGCTATTTTTTAAAATGATATCCTATCATTTGCAGCAACATGGATGGAACTGGAAACCATCACGTTAAGTGAAGTCAGGCACAAAAAGATAAATACTGCATGATCTCACTCATGTGGAGTTAAAAAAAAAAAAAGTGGTTCTCATAGAAGTAGAGAGTAGAATAATGGTTACCAGAGGCAGGGGGATTGGGGGTGGAGGAAGAAGGGAAAAATGGGCGACTAAAGCGTACAAAACTATGCTGTCTACCATAAGTGAATCATTGTGCAGTATATGCGTGTATTGAAACAGCACACTGTACCCCAGAAATATGTACAAATAAGTGTTTAAATAAATAAATAAATAAATATGCAAAAAAAATCTCCCATACGTCATTCTTTTGCATTTAAATGTTGATCAGCTTAGAGTTTACTTAGCTGAGAAGTGAGTTAGGAATCTATGTGAGGTAGAGTGAAGGCTAGCCTGTTTTAGAAATGATATTCCAAAAATTCAGTGATTTACAGTACAGATCTCACTAAGGGACTAAAGGGGACATTCCGGATCAATGGGTTCCATGGTTCCAGTCACTCAGGGATTCAGGTGCCATCTTGTTTCTCCTCTGTCTCCTAGGGTGTTGTCCTTGTCTCTAGCTTGATGCTGGGGTGCCCCACGTGGAAAATACATTCGCACTACCACTTTATCACATACCAATTCCTCATACTATGTACAAATTTGAGTCCATTTCTCCTTAGTCCATCTGCTTATTAATGCTTGACTGATACACTTTTTAGATTATGCTAGTTTTACAGTGTGTTCTAATATCTCACAAACCGAGTACTCCTTCCCCCACTTACTCTTCTTTTTCAAAATGTTTTCTGACCCTTTTGCATATTTCTTTTTCCACACGAATGTTAAGATAGCACATCTATTGCAGAAAATATTTTCTCATGTTTGATATTTTGTAAAATTTGTAGTTTAATCTGAGGATTTCCTATTGAAGCTTTTCCATCTGTTGCAGACTTCTTTGAGTCTTCTGGTATTGTTTTAAGTTTTTTAAATATAGATTTTGCCCATTTCTCCTTAAATTTTTAAGTGCCGATTTATCTGGGTATAGAATTTTAAATGATCAGGTATTTCCCTTAGCTGGTAGAATATATTATTTCACTGTTTTTCTCCTTTTGTTTTGTTGCTTATGTGATTCCTATTATCAAACAACTTCATTTTCTTCTGTAGGTGATTCTCTTCTCTCTGTTGCTGTTAAATTTTTCTCTTGATTTTCGTGTTCTGAAGTTCTAATATGATATGTACAAGTGCATATGTGTTTTTGTTTATCTAATCTGAGAATTCATGTCTTTCATCAACTCAAAAAATCATCGGCTGCCATCTCTTCTCTATTGCCATTTCCACATTCTCTCTGTTCCTTCCTTTGGAACTCATTAGACATGCGTTGGAACTTCTCAGTTTATCCTTTAAGTCTCTTTAACTTTCATCTTTCCCATTTTTTAATCCCTCTGCAGTACATTCTTGGTAATTTTCCGTAATCTATGTTTCTAGTTCACAAATTTTCCCTTTAGCTCTTTAACCCATTCATTGAATTTATTTCAGTGACATACTCTTTTCCCCTAGAAGTTCTCTTTTGTCCTTGCTAAATTTCTCCCTATTGTTTTGTTGTTGTATCCTGTTATTTTATTATGGTTTCCATTCCTTCTTTCATGTTTGGAATCAATTCAAACCATTTATTTTATGGTCCTTTTTAGATGGTTTTATTATCTTAATTTCTCAGGCTACTAATCCTCAAGTGTGTTGTGTCTGCTAACTCTCCATTATGGTAGATAATTTCTCAATTTTAGCAGGACTCTTCTTCTTGTGGGAGCCCTAAATGACCTGGGTCATGGAAGAGCCCTTGCTATGGGTCAAATGTGGACCCTCAAAGTTCACCTATTGTAAACTTGATCCCCATTGTAACAGTGGTAAGAGAGTGGGAAATCCAATTATGGTAGTTGAAGAAAGGTGCCTTTGAGAGGTGATTAGATCATGAGGACTGTGCCCAAGTGAATGGACTGATCCGTTTATGGAGTGATGGGTGTGGTTCTGATGGCTTTATAAGGAGGGCAAGTGAGGACATTAGCTCTCTCTTGCTCAGCTTATTCTTGCCATGTGACACCCTGCACTGCTGTAAAGAGTCACCACCAAGTAGAAGGCCCTCACCAGATGTTTTTCCTGGACCCTGGACTTCCCAGCATCCAAACCATAAGAAATAACTTTAAATTCTTTAGAAATTACCCAGTTTCAGATATTCCGTTATAACCAACAGAAATGGACTAATACAGCCCTGTAGTGTAGATGGCCTTTGTTTCTGTCAGATACACCAGGGGCTGGATGGGGCCAGTTTTTCCATTAATTTCCCACGTTGGAATTTCCATGCCGCAGGGATAGTGTGTGTTCAGACTCCACAAATATGTTGCATAGGATTGAGATTTTGTTTTCTCATAGGATTATTTCCCACACCCTCCCTTGGAGTGTCCACAAGAAACAAGCTTTTTTGCTACTTTCCTGTGTAGATGAGAAGTTTAACTAGTCATCCCATTCATGAAGAAGGTAGTGAGTCCATGTCCCAGCTTTATGCTGGGGTCTCAGCTTCATCCAGCTTCCTGTTTCGGGGGCTTTTGTGGGGGCGGGGGGATGTCAATGTTATATCTTTCATTCCTATGCTGGGTATTAAAACCTCAGCCCCTAACCGTGAGTGTCTATGTTGGGATACAATCATCTTCTGACCCAGGAAAGTGATGCTTCTCTCCAGCTAGTGTGTGTATTCCATATTTGTATTATATTTTATACAACATGTGGATGTGTTTGGAGAAATACGGGGGGCATGGGATACATTACCTCATTCTGGCCAGTTGCTACAACTGGGAGTGGAGTCTGTTTTCAATTTTTCAATACTATAAATAGTGCTATGATCACTCTCCTTGCCCATTAATCTTATGTATATCTCTGGTTATTTTCTTTGGATAAATGCCTAGAAATGGTCAAAGAGTATGAACACTTTTAATATATATGTTGCCAACCCCAAAGAATGCACCACTTTACATTCCCTGAGAATTCCTGTTTTTCTGTGCCCTTGCCAACATTTGAAAACTTTTTAAAAAAAATCATCACTTAGTTAGACAAAGAAATAGAATCTGAAAACAATATTTTTTACATTCTTAACTAGTTAGAAAAAAATAAAAGAAGAATAAAATTTTTGTGATGTGAAAATTTTATGAAATTCTAATTTGAACATTTATAAAGACAGTTTTTTAGAGCACAATCATATACATTTGTTTACATATTGGCTATGGCTGCTTTCAAACTACAGTGATAGAAATGAGTCGTTGTGACGGACCCCTATGACAAGCAACACCTAAAATACAGTCATGTGCCACACAACGACATTTTGATCAACTACAGACAACAGGGCCGACCCTCTGGCTCACTCGGGAGAGTGCAGCCCTGGGAGTGCAGCGGCGCTGGGAGCACCGAGGCCGCAGGTTCGGATCCTATATAGGAATGGCTGGTGTGCTCACTGGCTGAGCGTGGTGCAGGCGACACCACACCAAGGGTTACGATCCCCTTACCGGTCACAAAAGCAATGAAAAAAAAAAAAAAAAAACAACTACAGGTCTGGGTGAGGCCCAAGACTCCCCTGAGACTCCATATTTCTAATGTGGATGCTGATGGTGCTGCTCTGTGGACGCTATTGTTGGGCACAATCAGACCACAGTGGACTTCAACGGGTCAAAGCTTAGTAACTTCCAAAGCACATACTCTCTGCAAACAGGGTTATTTGGACCTGCCAACAACACATCCTAGCTCAATTGGCATAGAGTTAAGTTGGTCCTTTATGTTTTTATTTTGGTTTGGTGGCTGGCAGGTACGGGGATCCGAACCCTTGAGCTTGGTGTTATCAGCATCATGCTCTAACTGTGTGAGCTAACTGGCCAGCCCCTTGGTCCTTTATAAGAAGCGGAGATCAGTTGGTTATTGATGAAGTAATTTATTCAGATGACAACCAATCTCTGTCTCCCTGTCTCCCTCCCTCCTTCTCTCTCTCTCTCTCTTTCTCTCTCTCTCTCACACACACACACAAATGTATAAGTGGGAGAGAATGTGGCAAAGGCAGAAAATTAGATTCAGATTATGCAAAAACAGGAACACAAACACTTTAGGAAGAATGCAACTTGTATCATATCAGGTCTTGCCGGCTCCAAGCAGGCTCCAGTTGGAGAGCTGAGCAAGGTTTCTGAGTTTGAGTAGAATTTATCTATCTGGTAGACAGTATTGGTATTTGATCATATTATTGACACAGGGTTGCAAAGATGGATTTGTGTTTTTTTATGTAAGCAAATTAATTTGGACATTGTACAGCCCTTCAGAAGCGTTGTTTGTGTACCTCGAGTGTCATGTGTGTATGTGTGCACAAAAAGGATTTATTCTGTTTCACAAATTTGATGGCCTGTTTATCTGTTACAAGTTCAATGCCTACTTTTTCTTTAACCTTAGAATTCTGCCTAGAAACCTTGTTATTCTTTTCCTTTTTTAACTATATTTTAAGTCTAGCAAATAATAGCAACCACTTTTAAGGAGCCTTCAGAAAATGCTTGATCCCGTTTGCAAACTTAATTAAACACCTCCATGCATTCTACAGTACATTTAAAACTTTTAGCAAACTGCATTCTGTTCCTTTTTTCATCACTTCAGTTGTGTCTGTTAACAGATACATTCTCATGTACACAAATAACTCTTTTAAATCAAATGAATTGAATTTACATAGTGAAACTTAAGTTCCTTTATGTGTTCCAATACTGCCTATAGAATGTTTTCAACTAAAATCATAAGTTTAAATTACTCACTTATACATTTTACAGTGACTCCCAAAGCTCAGAAATTCTTTAAAACTTTAGAAATGCATTAAATATCAATCATACACATTTTCCTTCTGCACCCCAAATTTGAATCCTATGGTTTTGATTCTCTTGAATATTTCTATACTTTTCCTAAATCCTCCTAGAGCTGAGATTCGCCCCTATTCCGGATGATAGTTACCATCCCAGTAACCGAGCCTGTGGGCACACACAAGATTTGGGCCAGACCCTGTCTAGGTTCTTGACAGTCACCCTAATGGGATACTTGAGCCCTATTAATAATTGCTCTATCCATGATGCCATGATTCATGGGAGGTGGTTCCAGGCCCCTGACCCTTACACATTATTGATTCTTCTAGGCACACAAGGGCATTTATAGGGCTAACGTCATTGATCACTTGATGGGATTTTGCATTTATTTGGCTCTCAAGATATGTACTTTTTCCTCTAGCTCTAAAGACCTTTGCACTTAAAGGAATCTTGTGGTAGGTAAATGTCCTTTCTATCTGCTCATAATGACCTTTGGAATCCATGCAATCTTTCTGGAGGCTTTGATTAGATTTGAGGTTAAGGGCAGGCTTGCCTCAGAAGTGGTGGCGTTTTTTCTCTACAGGCACATCATGTCTGGTGTCTCTCTTTTTGTGATGTCATCACGAACGTAATTTTCTTTTTGGATATTCCAAATAACACTTAATTTTGGCTATCTCACATGGCTTTGTCTGAGCTGTGGTCACGGATTTGGAGGTTATTTGATTGACAGGAAGATGTGATGTATACGATTAACAAGATAATACCTTATTCATTCAGCAAATATATCTTGATTATCTGCTCTTTGCAGATATACAATGGAGAATAAAACATGATTTTTTTCCGTCTGTTGAATCTTGCCCAGGGTTTCTCAGGCTCAATACTGTTGACATATTGGGCCGGATAAGTCTTGTCATCCAGCACTCGGTACGAGGTTTAGCAGCCTACAATCAGTGGCCTCTGCCCACTGGATTCCAGTAGTACCGCCCCTCCCCCATACCTAGTCTTGACAATCAAAAATGTCTCCAGACATTGCCAAATGTCCCTGGGAGGCAAAATCACACAAATAAGCACAAATACAAACTTGGTGGGGGCTATTAAGGGAAATGGTGTGGTACTATGAGAGATAGCAACAGACAAATCCTGGTGTCTTTGTCCATTTGGGCTGCTATAATAAAGTACCATAGACTGGGTAACTTATAAACAACCTGACATGTGTCTCTCACAGTTCTGGAGGCTGTAAGTCTGAGACCAGGGTGACAGCATGGTCAGGTTCTGGTGAGGGCCCTCTTCCGGGTTACACACTGCCAACTTCCTGCTGTATCCTCACGTGGCAGAAAAAGAGCAAGCTAGCTCTCTGCCTCCTTCTTATATGAGCACTAATTCCATTCATTAATGGCTCTACCCTCCTGACCTAATTACCCCCAAAAGATCTCACCTGCTAATAACACCACATTAAGGGACAGGATGTAAATATATGAATTTTGGAGTGACACAAACATTCAGTCCGTAAACACCTGGTGAGGAAAAGCGTCTCTGAGAAATTGGTTTTCAAGTTCTGATCCAGCCCAGGAGTCAGCAAATGTTTTCTGCAAAGGGTCAGATAGTAGATGTTGTCAGCTTTGGGGACCGTGAGGACCGCTGTTGTCTGTATTTCCTGGAAGCTGGTAATCAGGTTCACAGGTTTTGATCCCATTCAGGTTGGACTTTTTCGCAAGACTGCATCACAAGTGGTGTGTCTGTCCGTGGAACCACATCAGGTCTGGCCATCCCTCTTTTGTGATGTTGGCAGACATTGATGCTCAAAGCTGAAATCCAGTCAATCCTTGGAAGTTCTATTCCTTTATTTTAATCCTAATCCCATCACTCCTTTAAAATATCTAGACTTGATTATTCAAATGTGAGTATATACTGCAAAAAAAAGAAAGAAAGAAAGAAAAAAGAAATTGAAGCAAACAAATTTCAGTTTTCTAGTATTGGAAAAATGAATAAACAAAATAAAATGATCTGGAATGTTTCTATAAAGAGATACTTCCCTCATCTCATACAGACTAGGTAGGCAGGAATCCAAGGCAAATCAGCACATGGCAAATACGAACATTGCTGGTTTGTCTGGTCTATACTGCTTGTTGGCTGTTACAGTCTATGTAACACACTCATGGAGTGAAGTGTGCCATACATGGGGCCTATAGGTTTGGCGAGATTTCTGGGGGCTGCCGTGGTGGGCATCTGCTTTGTGGGATTTCCTGGCACTGACTGGGACTCTGTGAACAGAGTGCTGTAGACTCTAGCCCCCACTGAAGCAGTAGCAGGACCCTGAGAGCAAGTTGCCAGATGTCTGAGTTTCCTCGGGCCACCGTAACAAAGTACCACAAACTGGGGGGCTTGAAACAACACAGATGCATTCTCTCATAGCTCTAGAGGTCAGAAGTCTGAAACCAAGGTGTCAGCAGGACCACGCTCTCTCTGAAGGCTCTAGGGGAGAATCTGTTCCTTGCCCTTGTCTTAGCTTCTGGCGGTTGCCAGCAATCCTTGGCATTCCTTGGTTTGTGGCCACGTCACTCCAATCTCTGCCTTCATTTTCACACGGTCTTCTCCCTGGGTGTCTGTGTCTCTTCTCTCCTTCCTATATGGACACCAGCCACATTGGGTTAAGGGCCCACCCTCCTCCAGTGTAACATTATCTTAACTAATTAAACCTGTAACGACCTTATTTCTAAATAAAGCCATATCAACAGGGGTTAAGACCTCAACATATATTTTTGGTTGGGGCACAATGTAACCCCCAACACCAGGGAACCCGGGCAGTCAGGGGAAGTGGAGGTTCTCTCCATCAGCAGGGTTATGCTGACCCTGGGGAGATAACTGGGCTGCCAGAGAAGGCTTGGGCAACACGTGGTTTGATTTGCAGAGATCATTTCCCCCAAAGGATCCCCTCTGCTGCTGCTGAAAATTGCTGTCCTTTTGGAATTTTCAAAGGACACAATGACTAGAAGTCAAAGGTATAGACAGGGCTGTCTTCACGGGCTTCCACCTCTGCAGTCACACAGGGCCCCATGGTCCAAAGGGCCTGCACTTATGTTATTGCTCTACAGTCGCCATCTTGAAATTCTTCAGAGTTTTTGAACAAGTGGTCCTGCATTTTCATTCGGTACTGCAAAACGTTGTCCACAAATTATGTAGCCAGTCCTGGCTAGGGACACTGGGCAGGGGAGATGCATAGGAAATGAAGGCAAAAATCACACTCTGCCTTCAGTATGGTTGGCCTGCAGCTGGCTTTTTGTCCCTTTCTACTTCTGTGCCAGGGAGCTCAGACTAAACATCACAACGACACAGCTTTAAGCTGAGTCACAAACAGAACCAGGCTCTTCAATGTGCTTATTACGCAGAGCAAGCGTGAAAGCGGCCTGGTGGCTGGCGTAGGATTCATCACCTCTCAAGTGATAAAAAAATTCCCTATTGATTATGAGGTGAGGCAAGGCAAACACTATTCAGACGGCTCTTTGCATCAATATCATAAAATCAGTTTCTCTAGATGCCTGCACCCCGAACCTTCCCCTTCTGTGGGATCTAATACAATGCTTCTCAGCCTATAGGGTCTGGGGTGGGCGTTTCAGGGAGCCCTGCTGTGACACTGCTGCTCCACCCCAACACTGCGAGCAGAACCAGGAGCAGAAACAAAGAGTGACTGCTTATAAAGTCAGGCAGTATGTTGGCTAATTTTGTGTCCACTTGACTGGGCCATGAGGTGCTTTTTCTCCCCTCCCTCCTCCCTTCCCTCCCCTCCACTCTCCCCTCCACTTTTTTTTCCCTGGCAGCAGGCCGGTACAGGGATCAAATCCTGGACCTTTATGTTATCAGCACCATGCTCTAACCGTGGCCTGTGGTTTAGTGCTTACTTCATTTTTTATGCTTTTTCCTTCCTTTTTTTTTTTTTTTTTCTTAACTTATCTACCAAACTCTTACACATCTGTATGGAACACAGATATGCCTGGCTGTGAAAATCCTCCAGAGAAGATGGTCAAAGCCAAAGGCAGCCAACCAGGTGCATCAGTGAGGATTCTTTTTGGCTGCATAAAATACATAAAATAATAGTGTCTTAAACATGATAGAACTTCTCTTTCATGCTAACGGAGCCCAGAGGTGGGCAATCCAGGGTTCTTCTGATGGACATCAGAAACTCAGGCTTCTTTTACCACCCTGCTCCACCAGCCTATTGTTTGACTTCCATCCTCAAGGTGTCATGGCCCAGTATAGCTGCTGGTGCCCCACCCATCACACCTGCATTCCAAGCAGCAAGAAGGAGGAAGAGGGTGATACAGAAAGGGCCCATTTCCCCTGAGCCAGTTTTAAGCAGCATCTCTGGAAGTTTCACACAACGCTACTTACATATTCTTGGCCAGAACTTAGTTTCGTGGTGCTATGATCTGAATGTCCCCTCCAAAGTTCATGTGGAACTTAATCCTCAATATGGCATTTGAGAGGTGGGGCCTTTAAAAGGTGATTGGATTGTGAGGACTGTGCCCACATGCCTGGGTTCATTCATTCATGGAGTAATGGGTTAATAGTTTAATGGGTTGTCAGGAAGTAGACTGGGGGCTTCATAAGGAGAGTGAGTGAGCATGTTAGATGCGCTCTTGCCATGTGATTTCCTGCATTGCCATGGACTCTGTAGAGAGTTCCCACCCAGGAGAAGGTCCTCACCAGATATGCCCCCTGGACTTGGACTTCCCAGCCTCCAAACTGTAAGAAATACATTTCATTTCTTTATAAATTACCATGTTTCAGGTATTTTGTTATCAGCAACAGAAAACAGACTAGTACATGTGGTCACACTTAGCTGCTGGAAGAGGTAGGCAGCATAGTCTGCTAGCCAAGCATGTCACTGCTCTGTGTGACAAGTTAATAAAGATAAAGGAGAGAATGGCTTTGGGTAGGCAACTAGCAGCATGGGAAGGCCTTGTTCCTGCAGCCTATGCAATGCTGTGTCTCCAACCATTCCCTCAATCAGATTTGGAGGGATCAGAGCTACGACAAAACTAGAGGTCTCATAGACCACCAGTTATGGAGATAAGAAGAGCCTTGGAGTGCTGGCAGCAGCTGGAAGAAGTGCATTACTCCTATTGTCATAGGAGGATGCATTACTTCACCCTCACCCATGATGGGGATGCAAGGGAGATGGGGCCAGACGGGACAGGGTGGGCACTGTCTGTACCCAGAGGACAGATGAGCAGAAACAGGAGAGGCAATCAGGAAGCCCTCCTCACACCCAGGAGAGTGTTTGCAAATACATTTTGCAGCTCAGTGTTCAGGTAGGCAGGATGCTGGGTGCCAGAGACTAAAGGATACTGGGCAGAGCCTCGCTTCTGAGGACCCACCATCATGCAGAAGGTGCACATTCAAGGTGAGACATCCAGACATCTTGCCTCCGAGGGGCAAGAGCAAGGGCAGGTTTCCAGTACTAGGATGACTGTCTGTTGCGAGTGACGTAGGCTCTCCCATCAAAGAGGAACACGCTACACAGCAGAGAAACAAGACAGTTGCTCAGTGGCTGTGGAGACCAAGTCCTCACCCCTACCTGGTGGAAGTTGTACTTCCTGGAGCCTGGGTGTGGGGTCTCTAAGAGGATCTCCCTGGATGGTTTGAGCCACAGCTGAGAGTGTGGGATCAGAAGCCTCCGTAGCTTCTCTGTAGGAGCCAGCTTGCCTGGGATGGGGTTCATTCTGCAGGTGGCTGTTGAGAGACCGCAGCTGGTGGGGACGGTAGTGTCCTGCTGAATTCCAGGGTAGGGGCTGCAATTTGTAGGTATGTCTGGATTAAACTCCACACTCTCTTCTAGATCCTTTCAGTACTTAGCTATTTTCTTTGGCACAGGAGTATTGGTTCTTGTAATCCAAATCTTAACAAATGTCATTAAGGGAGATATAAAATTAAAATTTAAACTGCTACTCTGGTTTCAGGTTGTGGGATATACAGGTGTTAAACAATAACAGAAGGTGCTTGGGATCTTTGAAAAGTGACTTGAATTGAAGTCACTACTTGCTCTAGGAAAATGACAGTGTGAGAATAAAGAGGGTCTAGGGAGGACTTTCACTCACTTGGACGTGGAAGCTGTCCAGGGGTTGGACGAAGGAACTGTGGTCTTCAGCTGGGGCCTGGATGCTTGGAGCTGGGTTGGAGCTCAGACTCTCACCCCTTGGGTATTTCAGAAGCCTCAGTTATTATTTATTTATTTTCACAGGTTTCCAATGTGTTTTTATTATTAGTTAAGTCATGCTTCAGGGTCCCAGGGTAAGTCTCCTTTTACCACACACCAGGAGAAGTACAGAAGACAGAGGAGAGGTGAGGTGCAGCCAGATCAGATCTTCTCAGGAAATGTGATTTCAGCCCAATAGTCTTCCCAAGCTGAGACTCAAGCTATGGTGTAGACGGACATGTACACACGGTGGTACCACTCACACACAGAAACATTGCTTTTTTAGTGGTCATTGCCTTCTTGCAGTGGTGGAAGTCCAGGTAGTTCTGGTCTGGTTCTGGATGGGGAAGTGGCTGTCAAAAGGAGCAATCTTGTAATTCTTGATTTTGGTCTTGATGTCTTCTGGCATGGTGCTGACTCCTCAAGTTGCTCTTGAAGCACTTGAAGCTCAGTGCTGGATGCCTAAGTTATTGGTGTGGCTGCCGCTGCATAACTGGGCCGCACCTGAGCCCTATCCTGCATGCCTGTTTGGGGGTAGGGTACCATTGACCGGGCTTTGGTGAGCTCCAGCCCCAGAGCTGATTGGCCTCAGGCCTGCCCGCTGTCCCACCTCAGCCCACAATTGTCGTGCAGCCCAAGGGTAGGGTCTGGAATGAGAGACTGTGCACTCTTAGTGCTCCAGCCCTTTGCTGAAAGCCACTCCACTGGGTATCTGCGCCTCCTGGGCAGGACCCCGCATTGCTCAGACACACCCGACATGCTCCCAGCCACAGGAAGGCCAAGGAAGGGCTCCTCCTGGCACTGCTTCCAATGTGGGAGGCAAAATATGTTGGAGTCGGTCCCTTATGGCCGCCCAGACAGCTAGCTACAAAATATTTCTCCTTTTGAAGCTCATTCCCCTGTGTGCAATTCCGTGTCTCTTCCCTCTCATCTCATTATAGAAGGGCATCCCATCCCACTCAGATCCCTGACTGCACCCTGTGTCTACACAGCTTATCTTTCTGAGTTAAAATCCCAATGAGATGGGGGTCACGCTACTTTCCCGGAGTCTGGTGGAATTAGGAATGATGGCCGGCACGTTTGATGGAGCCCTAGCCCCCCGGGGTCCCATCAGACAGAAGAGGCCAAGCGAAGGCCGTGCTGGACCAGTCAGTCAGCTCTGCCTGTGCTACGCTCCCTCTTCCCAGCTGCTTGTGCAAGGCGGTGCCTCAGATCCTGTGGGGAAACAGGGTGGGGTGTAATGAAGCACAAAGAGGAGTGATACGGACTGTCCAGGAATGTTAACTATGCAGGGAATGGGGACTGGGGAGGTGGGGAAGGAAGAAAGGGAACCCCTGCTCTCATGGATGATCTAATAACCACCGGTCTCTCGAGTCTGGACTCCTTCCTGTTTGGACTGAGCATTCAGATGGTTGCACTTGCATGTTAGGTAGAGGTGGCTTTGGGAAGGAGTGGGGATAGGAGCTCCTTACTTATCAGGTGAAGCCAGCACTGATGTGGCCTTAGGTCTCCCTGGGGGATGCAGGGCCCAAGGACAGGGCCCCTGGTTCATGTCCTTCTTCTGGGAAGCCCCAGATTTAGGGCAAGTTTAGCTCCAGACCCAACTGGATTCACTTCCATGTCGGAGATTCAGGCGGTAAACAGAGACCAGACAAAAACAAGAATCTTCCCTTTTCTTCCCTTTCTGTCATCTCCCCCAAAACTTGGAGTCACGGCCACCGGCTGATTTCTTCCCAAAGCTACCTCCCCACTTTCTTACTGAATTTTTCTTCAGATTCTGTTTTGTTTTGTTTTTTTGGTGGTTGGCAGGTGCAGGCATCTGAACCCCTGACCTTGGTGTCACAAGGCTGTGCTCTAACCAACTGAGCCAGCCACCCAGCCTTCATATTCTGTGTTTTGTAAACTTTAAGACTGTTCTTTATTGCAGTACTTTTTTTGAAAAAAATGATGAGTCTTCCAGTGCATTCTCAATATACTTAGACAAAAGCCAACACCATCCTGTGACCCACAGGGACCTCACCACAAGTCCTCCCTCTATCCTCCTTCATTCATTCTCCCTGCTCCAGCCACACCATGCTCCCAGCTTCTAGAACCTGCCCCCATTCCTTGGCTGTGGCCTCTTCCTCTGTCTTCGAAGCCAGCAATGCTGGGTCAAGTCTTCACACTTCCATTCTCTCTCGTTCTGTGCAGTTGGTAAAGCCTCTCTGCTTTTGTGGACTCATCAGGTGACATTGGGCCCACACGAATAATCCAGGTTGATCTCTCCATCTCAAAAATCCTTAACTTCATCACATCTGCAAAGTCTCTTTTGCCATGTAACAGAACATATTCACAGGCTCTGGAGATGAGGACGTGGACGTCTTTAGGGGCCCTTATTGGGGCTATCCGAAGTGTTTGGCCACTTTCACTTATAAACATCAGCTCACCTCTTAGATTAATCACAGCTCTGAACTTGATTTCATGTAAAATCTTCTTCACCTAAGCCAGGGCTTCTGTGGCTGCCCCCTCCCCAGCCAGAGGGGCAAGGACATTGCTTCTTATATGTCACCCTCTCAAGATTGTCACCCCATGAGGGCAGGGCTTTGTGTTGCTCTTAGTGTTTCCAGTGCCTACAGCAGGCAGAAACTTTGCTCAATAAACACTCAGCCAGTGGACATTGAGTGAGATTCATCACTCTGACACAACTCTATGTTATTCTTTTGATTGAGATATAATTCATATACCATAACATTCACCCTTTAGAATGGAAGATTCAGTGGTGTCTATTGCATTCACAAAATATATTTACTAGTATAACTACCAACCCTAGAACATTTCCACAACCCCAGAACCCATTACCAGTCACTCTCCATCCCCCCATACCCTATCCCCTGGCAACCACTAATCTACTTTCTGTCTCTATGCATTTGCCTCTTCTGGACATTTCATATAAATGGAATGATGTGATATGTGGTTTTCTGCGTCTGGCTTCTTTCACTCAGCATGATGTTTTGAGGTCCATTCACATTGTTTCATGTGTCAATGCTTCATTCCTTTGAACTCAGCATTGCCTTTGCACATACCTGAAGGCTGTGCGTATAGGTTAAGAGTGTAGGAAGACTCTCCTATCATTGGCCCCTCTTCTCTAAATAATGTGCAGCCAAATGAAGTTCCTAGACTGACCATACTGATGGTCCAGCAAATATTTCCAACCTTCCTGAGCACAAGATGACCCCATTGCTGGGGTCTCCTTAACTGTCTTCAAACTTCCTGTCTTCCTCCCTGTCCTGGAACTTCCTGTTCTAATACTTCATGTCCTCACAATTCCTGTCCTCGAACTTCCTGTCCTTGAACTTCCTGTCATACTCCCTCCTCCAACTGATCTCACACTTCATGTCTGCAAACTCCCAGTCCTCAAACTTCGTGTCCCCACACTTCCTGTCCTTGAACTTACTGTCTTATACTTCCTGTCCTCCAACAGTCCTTACACTTCCTGTCCTTGAACTTCCTGTCTCATACTTCCTGTCTTCGAACTTTCTGTCCTTGAACTTCCTATCTCATATTTCTGGTAGTCCAACTGTCCTCACACTAACTGTCCTTGAACTTCCTGTCCTCAAACTGTCCTCCCATTTCCTGTCTTGGCACTTCCTGTCCTCCAACTATTCTCACACTTCCTGTCCTCAAACTTCCTGTCCTCACACTCCCTGTCCTCCTACATCCTGTCCTCAAATTTCCTGTCCTTACTGTCCTCAAACTCAATGGCCAGCCTCATATCATAAGTAATAGAAAGCAGTGGGGGCCTGTTAGTCCGTTTTTGTGTGGCTATAACCGAATACCCGAGACTGGGTGATTTATAAAGAACTGGGGTTTATTTGGCTTATGATTCTGGGAAAGCTGCATCTGTCATGGGCCTCAGGCTCCTTCTACTCATGGCTGAAAGTAGCAGGCAGCTGGTGGGTACAAGCAGATCACATGGCAAGAGGAAGCAAGAGAGAGAGAGAGAGAGGAGGTGCCAGGGTCTTTTTAAGCAACGAGCTCTCATGGGAACTAATAGAGTGAGAACTCACTCATTAATCCCCCCTGCCCCAGGGAGAGCATTAATCCATTCATGAGGGATCCACCCCATGACTCAAATAGCTCCCGACACTGCCACATTGGGGTCAGATTTCCATGTGAGTTTTGGTGGGGGCAAGACATCCAAACTATCATTCTGCCCCTGGCCCCCCAAAACTCATGTCACTGTCACATACAAATACAATTATTCCATCCCAGCAGTCCCAAAAGTCGTAGCTTGTTCCAGCACCAACTTCAAAGTCCAAAGTCTCATCTGAGACCAAAGGCAAAACTTCCAGCCATGAACCTGTAAAAATCAAAACCAAATTTATCTACTTCCAAGATACAATAGTGGAACAGACACTGGCTACACATTCCCATTTCAAAAGGGAGGACTAGGCCAGAAGAAAGGAGAAACAGGCCCCAAACAAGCCCAAAGCACATCAGGATAGACAATAAGTCTTAAAGCTCCAAAATAATCTTCTTTGACTCCAAGTCCTGCATCTTGGGCACAATGGAGCATCTGGGCCCCCAAAGCACTGGGCAGCCACACTCCCAGTGCTGTGCAAGGCATAGCCCATTGAGCTGCACTGGTGCCTGCAGCTTTTCCAGGTGGGTGTTCTATGTTGCCAGTTGCCCTACAGCTCTGGGGTCCTGGTGGCAGCCCTGCTGTGTTGGCTCTCCTAGACATTTCTCTGTTGGGGGGGTCTCTGTGGGAGCTCCAATCCCACTTTCCTGCTTGGCATTGCTCTAGTAGATGGCCTCTGCAGTGGCTCCACATGTGTGGCAGGTATCTGCCTGGGCCCCAGGCTTTTCTGTACATCCTCTGAAATTGGGGTGGAGGCTGCCATACCTCCACAGCTCTCATGTTCTGCCAGCCTGAACACTTAACATGATGTGGATGCCACCAAGTGTATTAGTCAGGGATCTCCAGAGAGACAGAATCAATAGAATATATTATAGTTATATGAGAGGGATTTATTAGGAGAATTAGCTCACGTGGCTATGAAGAAAAGTCCCTCGATAGGCTGTCTATAAGCTACATTCCAGTAGCGTGGCTCACTCCAAGTCTAAAGGCCTCAAAACCAGGGAAGCTGATGGTATTCTTGGTGTAAGTCCTGGATCCCTAAAGCTGAAGAGTCTCAAGCTCTGATGTCCACAGACAGGAGAGAAGAGTTTATCCCAGCTCCAGCAGATCAAGAGAGCTTCACCTCTTTCCTCTGTCTTTTGTTCTCTCTGGGTCCCCAGCAGATTGGATGGTTCCCACCCACACTGAGGGTGGGTCTTTCCCACCCGGTCCACTCAGACTCTCATAGTAATCTCTGCTGGAAACACCCTCATGGACGCACCTGAAAAGATAGTTTTACCAGGTTTCTCAGCATTCCTTCATCTAACCAAGTTGGCACCTAGAATTAACCTTCAAAAAAAGGTTTCCACCTTCTGTTCTCCAGAGGTGTTACACAAACCGCACTTGGGGCTGCTTGAGGCAGGGATGCTCCAGCTGGAGCAGCTGGGATGCAGGGAGTGGGTCCCTGAGGGAAGTGGTGCCCCAGGTCTGTTCTCTGGGACACCTTGGGTCTCCTATGCCTCAGGGGTGTGTGGTGGGAGAGGTGCCCTTCCAGATTTCTGAAATGTCATCATGGCTTTTCTCCCATTGTCTTGCCTGTTAGCACCTGGCTGCCTCACCACCAAGCTAATGTCCTTAGCAACCAGTCTATCTGCTTCACCCTTGCATTTTTCTCCTGCTCTCTGCTTCTCTACCACATGGCCAGGCTGCAAATTTTCTAAATCTTTACGCTCTGCTTCTCTTTTAAATTCTGGCTTTACATCATGCCTTTTCTGCCATAACTGCTGAGTTATGGTTATTGCAAATACTATGCAGCTTCCTGAATGCATTGCTGCTTAGAAATTTTTTCTGCCAAACATTCTGGTTCACAGCTCTTCAGTCCCACCTTCCACAAAGTCCTAGGGCATGAACACAATGCAGCCAAGTTCCTTACTATGGTGTAGCAAAGGTGGTATTTTGTCCAATTCCCGATAAGTTCCTCTTTTCTACCTGAGACCTCATCATCAGCATGAATTTTACTGTCCACATTTCTATCAACATTCTGGTCACAACCATTTAACCAATCTCTAAAATGTTCCAAACTTTCCCTCATCTTCTGGTCTTCTTTTAGTTCCTCCAATCTCCTCCAACCTTTGCCCATTGCCCAGTTCCAAAGGCGCTTCTACATTTTTAGCTAATGTATAGCAACACCCCACTCCTTGGTACCAATTTTCTGCATTAGTCCATTTTTGTGTTACTGTAACAGAATACCTGAGACTGGGTAATTTATTAAGAACAGAAGTTTATTTGGTTTACAGTTCTCGGACAGCTGCATGGCCTGATGTCCACTGGCCCTGACTATAGTGGCACAGGCAGGCCATTGAGAGTTTTATCTTTCCTGTGGCTAAGAGCATCCCAAGGATCTGAGAAGAGGGTTCGGCCCAGATCATGCTGCTAGTAATCACCAGGTGTTTTGGCCTCAGGGCATCTTCCTGGGATTAGGCTAGCAGGCTGTGGATAAGAGGGAGGCTGAGTGGGCCTGGAGGGTTGAGAGGAGCAAGGCACAGGTACCAGGACTCTGAGATATTGTCTTAGCTAATTTGGGCTGCTCTAACAAAGTTCCACAGACTGGGTGGCTTATAAACAACAGACATTTATTGCTCACAGTTCTGGAGGCTAGATGTTTAAGATCAAGGTGCCAGAAGATTTGGTGTCTGATAAGGGCACACTTCCTGGTTCACAGATGGTGCCTTCTCACTGTGTCCTCACATGGTGGAAGGGATGAGGGAGCTCTCTGGGTTCTCTTTTATAAGGGCATTAATCTCATTCATGAGGGCTCCACCCTCATGACCTCATTTCCACCCAAAGGTTCCACCTCCTAACACCATCAACTTGGGGGTTAGAATTTCAACATAGGAATTTATGTGTGAGAGGGGACACAAACATTCAGTATATAGTAGATGGGAACTGAAAAATTTGTTCAGAGGGTACTAGAGATGGAATTGTCTATTCCATGGTTTTATTGAAAGTGGGTCCCATTTAGATCAAGACTCAAAATTAGCAGCCAGTCCCCCAGGCTGGCTAAAATCAAAAGTGGAAAATAGCAAGTGTTGACAAAGATATGGAGGAACTGGAATCTTTGTACATTGCTTGTGGGAATGTAAAACGGTACATTTGCTGCAGGAAGTAGTTTGGTTTTTCCTCAAAAAGTTAAATGTAGAAATACCATCTGACCCAGCAACTCCACTCCTATATGTAAACCCAAAAGAAAAGAAAGCAATGACTCAGAGAAACACTTGCACATGCATGTTCATCGCAGCACCATTCGCAATAGCTAACAGGTGGAACAAACTACATATCCATTGACGAATGAATGAATAAACAAAATATGATATAACCATATAGCATAATATTATTCACCAATAAAAAGGAATGAAGTTCTGACACATTGTGTCACATGGATGAACCTCAAAAATATTATGCTAAGTGAAAGAAGCCAGACACAAAAGGCCACATACTTAATGATCCCATCTATATAAAATGTCCAGAATGGGCAAATTCACAGAGATGGAAAGTAGCAGGAAGCAGCAGTTGCCAGGGGTTGGGGGTGGGGGGATGGGAAGTGACTGTTTAATGGTATGGGGTCTCCTTTGGGGGGGATGAAAATGCATTGGAACTAGGCAGAGGTGGTTGCATGACATTGCAAATGTACTAAGTGCCACTGAATTGTTTCATGCATTTCACCTTAATTGAGAAAAACCAAAAAACAACAATCCACAACCTCAGTAGCAACATAAGAACACTCTCTGTAGAAGGGTTTTGCTGTGTGTGTACTTCCCTGACCTTTCCAGGGCATGGAAGCAGTCTGGTGGTCTCACAGGGGACTTTTTTGTCCCCCTATGCTGTTGCTGCCTGCATTTTCCTCTCCAGCACCATCCTGCTGTACCACATCATGGCCTGGGGCCTGGCCACCCTACTCTGCCTGGAGGGAGCTGTCATGCTTTACTACCCTTCTGTGTCCAGTTAAGCCAGCACGCCTGGCAGCCCAGGTGTTCCAACCCCAGGCCCATTCTGTGTTCTGCAGGAAATGGACATGCCCTGACCCACAGGGGTCGCCTTGCAGGTCACCCCTATGTCTTGTGCCATGTGAGGCCACTCACAATCACGACCTGCAGGGCTCGCTGCAGGGCCTTGCACCCGTGATTTCCTTCCCGGCCTCTGCTTTTCTCGTTTGCGTGCTCACAGCAGGTATGCAAAGCTTTTGGTATATCCTCTCCGTATTGGTGAAGCTTCCTCATGCCCACTCTTTAGTTTCTATTCTTCACGCTTCCTCTGGAGGAGCAGGTGAGTTTAACATTTTAAGCAGGAGTTCGAGATGAGAAGCAAACGGGAGCTCTGGGAGGAGCTAATTCTGTGCCTCTGCTTCCTGCGCTTTCTCCCTTTTCTTCCATCCTGCACTCTTGGCTACCCTGAACACAGATGCAGGAAGATGTGGCCACTGAAACTGTTTCAGGCATTTCTTCAAGTTTAAAATCCCATCAATGCAACCATTTACAAGGCCTCAAGGCACCTGCAAGGACATATACTCTAACTTCCTATGGAAAACTGGAAAACAGGTGAGCAGTACCTGTGATTTTAGGGCTGTGTGGACTGGGATCAGCACAGCACAGCCCTCAGGATAAATTTGGCCCTTTGCCTGATTTTGTACATAAAGTTTTATTGGAACACAGCCCATTTTTTTATGTACTGTCTATGGCTGCTTTTGCACTACAACATCAGAGTAGAGTCGTTGTGACAGAGACTGTGGTATGACCCACAAAGCAGAAAATATTTACTATCTGTCCCTTTACAGAAAAAAATTGCTGGCCCACGGTGTAGATCATTTCTCCCCCTTCTTTTTCAATTTCTTTCAGCTACTCAGTTAGAGGTCTCCAAACTGGTTTTGCCTTATCAACGGTGAATACTCACAGGAGCTCCGTGTAGATCCATTCGTGCACTCTCTTTCCTGGAGAACTTGAACAGGGCAGATACAGTGTCAGCAGCTGCTATAAGAGAACGCACTTAATTGGAAAGGGAGTTTCTGTCGCTTGCCCTCACCTGAGGGACCCTGGAGACCCCTGGCAAAGTGGAATCTGAGCCTAAGGGCGTGATTCCTGGGGGGCTCACAAGGTGCCCCTAGGTGCTGTCAGGTCTTCAGGAAGCATCTTAATCCAAAATCAGCTCTTAGTACTCACATCTCCCAACCTAGAGCCTTTGGTGTCTTTCAAGCTCGCAGGCTCACTCTCATTTGCATGTACTTTCTGTCTTGGCAGTGGAGTCACTTCTCTTGCTCCTTGTCTCCCTTTCTCCCCTTGAGCTTTTCCAGACTGCATTGTAGACTTCATAGCTGAAGATGAAAGTGCCTGTTAAAAAGGAGGTGGCAGCATGGAAATCCTTCCTATGGCAAGATGGGTATTGCATTTTTCCTGCCTGATTTTTCATATTTTCTGCCATTTTTTTCCTGTTGGTTTGAACGCTCCATGAATATTAAAAGTGCTTTTGTTTTTATCATTTCACCTTCTGTGGCCACAGGGGCTGGCTGTCATCTGCTTTTCTGCCTGCCCCTTTGGTTGGGCCTGCTCCATCTTCTCTCCCCTTTGCCTTGGTTCTCTCTGCCTCTGCACCATTTTTCTTCTCTCCTACATTATGCATTTCTTAGCTGATAGTTCCTACTTGGTAACATCCACTGTGTGGCTCCCCACACATCCTACAGTGACCGGCAATGCCTATGACTCATCAGTATAAAACCTTGTCCTTTTCCCTGAAAAGAATCACAGAAACAATTGATATCCATAATCATGAGAACAAATTTCCTTTGAAATATGTAGCTCAGGTATTTTGAGTTGCTCAGGGAGAGGGACGAGATGTCATTCATGCTACTGGCTAATGTGTAGCATGTAGTAAGTGCTCAAAACCTAACTAGTTGAGTGCCTTTGTTTCTACTTGAATTTTGTGATTTTTTCCTTGAAGAGACCACATGTAGGGAATCTTCTACCCCAGAGTGTCTTTTCCTTAAATGCCTTACAGGTCCTCCCATTTACGAGACAGAAACATGATTGATTTCCTTATTCTCCTGCACCTTATTGCTTGTTCTCAGACATGAGGAATGAGTCAGATTTCCTTTTGGCAGGGTCAGAAGTAGATTTGTGCATTTCCCTTTTTGCCCTCACCCTCTTATCTCGGCTTCCAGATAAGTCTGCATGTTTTAGCCAAAGCTTTGCATTCAAGAAGAATGACTCAGTTTTCTTCCCTCAGGTGTGAAAGGGGTCTGGACCACACCATCCCCCACTATGTCACCACGTACTTGCCACTGCTCCTCGTCCTTGTGACCAACCCCATCCTGTTCCAAAAGACAGTGACGGCAGGTAAATAATAGGGAAGTTCTCTGGGTACATGGACACTGGGTAGGACCCCATGTCTGGGGCTCAGATAATGGCATGTCATCCTTCTGGAATTATCCAGGACAGTGGACCCCATTCATCATCCTCCAGAGGCATAAGCAGAATACAGTTGGATAAAGTAAACAGGTTTAAGAAATGAAAATGAGCAAGCCTGTTTAGTCATGGACCACACACGTTCTCTGTCAACGTTTGTTAGCTCAAGGCCATGACAAGTTGGCCTTTCATTTCTGTGCTGGGCTCATCCTGGGTCTGCCCTTGGCACACCTTAGAGGCTCCCAGGAATGGCCTTAGGAAACTGTGGAGGTGAGGTAGGAGCAGAAGGGGAGAGAAGGGGTGGGGGGAAGAGATGCAGCAAAGACTGAGGAGTCTGGAGCCTGGCCACTCCCATGATGCTCTTGGCTTGTGTCTTTTCTCAGATGGGCAGGAAACAGGAAATGAGCCAGATGCAATGGGAAGAACTGGATAAGAGGAGTATCGTGAGTCAGTAGAATGTTAGGGAAAGACCTCTGGGCTGGGACTGGGGATTTCCATTCCAGCCCCTACCACCTCTTCAAGGAAGGGTGACCTGGAGCAAGTGTCCAGCTTCCTCGGGCTGCTGTGGATCCCTCAAGGGCAGAATGGGCATAAGGAAGTTTGCCTTCACAGAAGGGTTGTTTGAGGATCAGCTGTTGATTTTAGAATTTTAAAACATTGTTTAAAGTACTCTACCACTAGGAGCAGGAAATTATTGCTGCTATTTGGACCAGTCTTTTTATATCTACATTTAAATATGGTGCATTAAACACAGGAATTTTTTTTACAAAATTAAGTAAAAAGTAGTGATTTAAGTATATCAAACCAATGAAAATGACTCATAGAAAAAAGGACTGAAAAGAAATACAGTAAAACGCTAACATTGGTTGTCTCTGGGTGGAGGGACCATGGGTCATTAATTCTTCTGTAAACTTTTATACTTTCTAACTTGTCTATAAGGAGAAACTTAAAATAGTTAAGTATTTTAAAATAACAGGTGTGTATTATTTTTATATTAGAGAAAATAAACCTTTAAAAATATAGTCCCTGTACTAGTAAAATCCAAGTAAAACTGGAAGTTTAGTTCATATCACTGTTAATTTCTTATTTGTGACAAACGTCCTGTGGTTGTGTAAATTGTTAACACTGGGGGAAGCTGGGCAAAGAGTATAAGGTATACAGAAGCTTTCTGAGCTACCTTTGCAATTTTTAAGTCAATCTAACAGTGCTTCAAAGTAAAAATTTTAAAAATATATATTCCTTAGAGTCTAGGAGGACTCCAACTTGGAAGTTTTGAGGCATGGAGGTCAGTAGCTTGCTTTGCCTCATGCTCTCTGGTTTTGATTATGGGCTCACATCTGCTCTGATTCTGCTCTCTGTACTCAGTAAACAGAAATAATGAACACTGTGTGTGGTTCTTTTCTGTTCCTCCCAGTAACCTCTTTACTAAAAGGACGCCAAGGCCTTTACACGGAGAACGAGCGACAGATGGGAGCTGTGATCAAGATCCGATTTTTCAAAATAATGCTGGTTTTAATTATTTGGTAACCTTTCTTCTATTTTTTTATTTTTTATTGCTTGTGGTAAGGGACATGCAAATGGTTTGCCCTTTTGCTTTTCCATGTGTGACCTGGAAGTTCCAAAGTGGAGAGTCTTTGGAGAGGAAATCTTTGAAACAGTGGTAAGTGCCCTTTGAGGAAATACATGGAGGACAGTGGAGCAAGTCCAGAGTGTATGAATTTCAGGAAGAATATCCAAATGTACGCAAATTATATATAACGCTCTTAGAACAAGAACTCCCGGATTTAGTTTTGAAATGTCCCCACAATATGCATCCAGTATTTCATCCCATTGCTGGGATTAATGGAAATGAAGCAGTTGATCATACTTTCTAAATCCACCCATGTGCCTCAATCGTGACACCAGAATTTCTGTATCTCACAGAGGAGCAAGTGCACATCTTCTGTGTAAAGACTCATACCTCAGTCATGAAGGGCAGAGAACAGGCTGAGCAAGTTTGCTCTTCAGTTTTCCTCATCACTGGTGTCCTACCCAAAAGGACAGGTGGATGCTTTGAAAGTAGACCTGTAGCCAGTGCAAAAATGGTGGAAATTAGAACACCCTGCACTGCAGCAAATCAACACTTTGCAGGACAGGGCAAGCCTCTGTGGTCTTAATAACTAATCTGATATTAGGAGATTTGTTTGAACACCCTCCTAGGAGAGACTTAAATTATCTCTCACTAAAAATACACTCAGCTCATCATATCAAACTTCACTGACCCCCAAGAGGAACATTTTAAAGTTCCAGCATAAAATGTCAAAATAAGATTTGTTTTGGTCTACATCGAAACTTCGGGTTACTCCTCAAAGAATGAATTCTGGGTTATTTGACACGGTGCTAGAACTTTATACCCTGAAGTGGCACTGAGTGTTACCATTGGAAAGATTTGCTGATCTCTGCTATAGACTGCGAGGAGTTATAGTTCTTAAATTAAATTCTTGGTGTGCTGGTTCCTTGTGCTTTCTTACTGCTGAAGTGGTCTTCCCTCCACCAGGAATTAGGAATTTTAGGCCTTGGTAGAAATCATTCCCTGACCTCAGAGTTTAAAAGTGAATTTTGTTGCATGTTCTCTTTACCCATGGGCCATTTTCTTTCTAACAGTTGGTTGTCAAATATCATCAATGAAAGCCTTTTATTCTATCTTGAAATGCAACCAGATATCAATGGAGGCTCTTTGAAAGGTGTGAGAAGTGCAGCCAAGACCACGTGGTTTATTATGGTAGGTAGATTTAAAATTTTCAGCTTGGAAAAAAAAAACATGCAGAAGTATGATGTATTGTCATATAAATATATAGTGAGCTGAATAGTTTCCTGGGCTACCTATATCTGGCCTTTGTGTGCTAAGCTACCAGGTTTCATTCATTATTGGGATCATTATTAAATGGATACAACTCTGGTAAATTAATTTGGCACAGTGCATCAAAACTGTCAGGCAGACTCACAATATCAGATCTTTTATCTTGAAGGAGTATTTCAGACGACGAAGAAGCCATAGGGATGAAGAAATTTCTAGTAGCATTATCCATAATTATAAAGCATTATAGGAAACCCAAATTTGAAAAAAAAGGGGGGGGTGGTTAAGTAAATTATAGTCTTTCATCCTGGTGGAATGTTACCCCGATTTTTTAAATGACTCTTATGAAATTTCTGATATTAAGTGGACAAGGTAGGATATGAAATTATACCAGTTACAACTACATAAACACATATGTCTATAAAAATATTGGCTGAAAATACAAGAAATGATAATAGGGTGGAAG
This sequence comes from Cynocephalus volans, assembly GCF_027409185.1. Classification (NCBI taxonomy): domain Eukaryota; kingdom Metazoa; phylum Chordata; class Mammalia; order Dermoptera; family Cynocephalidae; genus Cynocephalus; species Cynocephalus volans. The sequence continues at coordinate 10,376,707 of NC_084478.1, forward strand.
CGCCATGGGTAGACTTCTCCCCCGGTGTTTTGATTATATTACATTTACAAAAAGAAAGGCATGCATGAGCTGAAGTCTCCACTGGCGGAGAGGTCCACTCTGTGCTACACAGAATTAATGCTTACATTGCTTCTGAGTTGGGAAAGATCTGATTCACAAGAACCTTAAAATGAGGACAGCACTAGCCTCCTCAGTCTCTGTGCTTTGGTTTGAAGCTAACAAACCAAACACATGAAGTTAACCAAGGGAACCACACAAATGGAGGGATGTTTCCCAGACTCACTTTTGCCTGAACAACATTTGTTAAATCAAATTCTGAGTTGACAGTGCAAGGTAGAAAGCTACAGGAGAGCAAAGCACCTTAGGCAGAGTCAAGAACGTGCTTGGTTCCATTGCCTGGGTCACATGGATCTCCTCCCCCCACCTTCTTCCCCCTCCCTTCCCCTCCCCCTTTCTCCTTTTTCTTTTTTCTTTTTTTAAAAAATGACTTGTAAGGGGATCTCAACACTTGGCATGGTGTTGTCAGCACCACGCTCAGCCAGTCAGCTAACCGGCCATCCCTATATGGGATCCGCACCCATGGCCTTGGTGTTATCAGCACCGCACTCTCCCGAGTGAGCCATGGGCCAGCCCTGCCCCTTTCTCCTTTTCTCTGCTTCCTCTCCCCCTTTTCCCCCTCTCCCTCCTCTCTTCCCTCCCCTCCACTCTCCCCATCCACTTTTTTTTTTCCTGGCAGCTGGCAAGTATAGGGATCAAACCCTGGACCTTTATGTTATCAGCACCATGCTCTAACCAATGGACCAACCAGCCAGCTCCTCCACCACTATTTTCAGGCATGCTTTGAGGTACAGGACCTACTAGGGCCAATCTTTACCTTGCGCCAAACCAACTAACTAAGAGGTCACTCCTCAGTGAGGGCCGCCCAGTAGGCATCCTGGGCAGAGTTTAGCACTTTGAGGACAGAATGCTCTAATTCCCGCTGTACTGCACTGAGTGCCATGTGTCTTCTTGCCTCCCTCTCTCCCAGGGGATACTGAATCCAGCCCAAGGATTCTTCTTATCTCTGGCCTTCTATGGCTGGACAGGATGCAGCCTGGATTTTCAGGCTCCCCGGATGGAGATCCAGTGGGAATCTATGACGACCTCTGTCGCTGAGGGAACTTACCCGTCCCCAGTGGGCTCCTGTGTGCCCAGTGAAAACACCACTTCCAGGAAGATGGCACGTGTCAGTGGACACACTTCTGACAAAGCCCTGAGCATGCTGTCTGAAGGTAAAGCCCTGCTGTAGGCCTGGGAAGGTAGGCTGGGGCGCTCTGGGGCTTGGAAATCCTTTATCAAACAAGATGAAACTGGAGGATGTCCATGATGTCTACAGCCAACTTCAGGGCACAAACGGAAAGTTACAATAGCTGACATTGACTCTACTCTTACGTTTCATCATCCACCTCTCCTTTTAATATTTTAATGGTGCCTTTCATTTAGTTACTAAGCACTGTAGCCTTGTACTGATTATAACTGGTCCTCTTGGGCTGGATGGCATTTTTGAATATGTGATAATTTGTCACTTTAAATCCCTTACTAACATTGGCTATGAGGCAATGCATATTATGACATGACCTCTTTAGATTACAGGTGCAGTTTCATTTGTCCAGCTCATTTAAGTTCATTTAACATGAAAGGCAATCAGCCGGTGCTGGCTCTCCTAATCTACTCTTTCCATGTGGGGACTAGCGCTGTGGTCTTCCCATCGTGCTCTGTGGAACCCTAACGTGGTGCTTCAGGCATCTAATAAGTGATTCAAATACCATTCCAAAATTCATGTGAAAATCTGTGATCAGAATTATGCATGCTCAAATGTGTTGGCTACCAAACAGTAACCCATCAACTCATTACCTTGACACCAGTTAGCTCATTTGTATGTGGAGCTCAGAATAATGTTCTCCTACCCTCTTTAAGTGAAGACTGTCCTGAGATGGCAAGCTGGACTGCTTAAAAGCCATTACATTTTCAGCTCCTTAGCCATTTAAAACTAGATTTTCTTGATATGGTGCAATCAAATCAAACCGCTGAAAAAGTTAGATGTTCAAGTTGATAGAAGATCATAATGTTTGCCTCAGTTTTTGGTTTCAGAATTTTGTGTTGAGTAAAATGTCCTTAGAGTTCTAATTGATAACAACATTAATTAAATTCAAATTGCAACTTATGAATAAATTTTTGCTAATATTCTCCTCATCTGTCTTTGTCTTAAGGTTTCTAGTAAGGCTTTGCTTTAGCAAGAAACTACCTTTTGGAGAGGAAAAAAGTTTGAAAATCACCACTTTGACATTTGTGGATTCTTAATGATTTTAAAGTACGAGGAAATTGATCTTTTAAGAGGAAGCATTTGATAGCTATAATTATATAGTAGCCTACTGGATGTCTAAGAAGGAGGGAGAGAGAACTGAGAGAATTCGACTTTTAAAAACATTCAGGGACATAAATGCTGCTTTGCTTATTCTCAGTTGGGTCATTGGGACTGGATTGAAATGGAACTTAGTTCTCTGTAAACTCCTTAACCACCTACTGTTTCTTCCTTCAGAGCAGGGTTTCTCAACTTTGGCACTATTAGAACTTAGCACCAGGTCATTCTTTGTCCTGAGGATTGTCCCATGCAGTGTAGAATGTTTAGCAGCTTCTTGGCCTCTGTTGCTTTGCCCCCCATGGATTTGTCACCTCTCTTCCCCTGTGTGATGGAGCCACAAAGGATTACTCAAAGCCCATCTCTTCTGAGCAGTGAGAAGCCCTGAAGTGGTTTATTCCCAGAACCCTCAAGAGAGAAGCATTCCTTTCATTTGGGAAATTAACCATGAATTGGGGTTCCCTTCTTGTATTTATTCTCCAGCCCAGGAAGTTACAGCAAGAGACATAGGTGGGATTATAGTGTGACAATATAGCCTGGTAACTTTCAGTAAAAAGAAGTCAGATGACATTCCATTAGACAATTAAGTGATCCACCAACAAAAGCTTGATCTTAGCAAATGTTCTCTTTTTACAGCTGCTTCCCAGTAACTTTACATATCAATCAGTCACTTGTCTGTCTTTGAGCCAGCAACCTTGCTGTGTTACAACTCTTTATCTTACAACAGATACTCAATAGCCTGGGGGAAATTTCCCGATTTTTGTAAGGTCAATATTTGAAACTACAAGGCTTTTGAAAACCAGGCCCTGTGAAGTACATTTGCTTTATGCATACTTCACAGGCCTCTACCCACTAGATGCAGTTTCCAAAACTGTTTCTAGACAATGACAAATGTCCCTTGGGGAGGCACAGTGGCCCCAGTACAGACCAAATCATGTCTCAGAATGATTAGCCTTTTCAGAGGCTTGGATCCAAAACTTTGCTTTCCCCAACATGTTATCTGCGCTGGTAATGGAAAGAAACTGAGCCGAAATGCCGGGTACCGACCAAGCTTTAGCAAAGGAAAAGAATCTGCCAGGCTTCACTCAAAATGGAGAGCAGCAACCAGAATCAGGGTGGGAGGGCTTACATAGGTTGTAAGGAAGGCTGATGTAATCAGGGAGGGGTTTAGTGCTGGTGTGGAGGGGTTTGGTGCTGCTTTCTATTTCTCAGAAACCACGAGGTTTCTTGTAAGGGAAAAGCTGGTGGCCATTTTGTGCTGAGTGTGTGAAAAATGGCACTAGTCACGTCCAAGATGGTGCCAGTCATATCCAAGATCCACCATTCTTGCCTTTTAAGTATAGAGAGAAGGGAAAAGGGGTGAAGGTCTCATTCTTCTGAAGCTGCTTCCTGCTGGAGATGTGCAAAGATAGGAAATAAATAAAACAATTAGGTGGTGGAGTATTGGTTTCATGGGGGTAGGCTGTATTCTAGTGAAGGGTCAACAGTTCTCAGGGGCTGATATCCTCCTCCCAGGAACAATTCGGCGACCTTTTGGTTGGTGAATGCCTGCATATGTTCCTGTAAGAAATTAGAGAAACACCGAAAGAGCCAGGGACCAAGAAGGAAGATAAGTCCCATCATGGTCAGGGGTCTGACGTGTTTTGTCCTGAAGTCCTCCCCCATTGCTATAGCCTCAGTGAGTGGTTTAGGTGAAGCAGAAATGTTTTGTTGGGTGGGCACTGGACTCCAGCAGAATCCCCTTTGGAAAGAGCTGTCCAGTAGTTTTTAACCCCATAAGCACATGATTGGCTATTGTCTGGTCATAGCATGTTGTGGGAACGTATGTCTGGGATGTGAACGTGTCCTGTAGGGTTCCCCTGAAGATTCCGGGTGGCTGACCCAGGAGGTTGGAAAGTGTCCTTCCACCCACCAAGACCTTGGTTATACATTGTGAACAGGGTGTGGCACATGTCTCTGTTAGGAAAAGAAGCAAGAGGAAGAGAAAAGGCAAGCGTTCAGGGGCTGAGACGTTGAGAGGGTGCATAGTAGGAAAAAGGAGTAGAGGGTAACCTTGTTGGGGCTGTAATCACAGAAGGCGCCCTGCCAGGCTAACTCAGTTACCCACTCAAGAGCATCTTCAACACTGGAGGTGGTGGGTCGGGACCAGTCTTGGAGCAGCTCCTGTGTGAAAGACATGAAGTGGGCCAGCAAGAGTGAAAGGACAATTACCAGGGGAAAGATCATCCTTCTTCTGGGATTGGGGGAAGAGTGGAGGTCCTGGAGATTTTCAATTTTGTGGGTCCTAAAATGGATGAAGTGTAAGGAGATGTTGGGTTGGGGTTGAGCAGAGGGCCCCCTCTGGCTTGGTGTTAACAGATTCTTTGGGTAAAGTCTCAGGTGCTAGGTTTACCAAGGATAAGTGATACCAAGAGGCCTTTCCTAGTACTTTTACTGCCATGGGGGTGGTGAGAAGTGCTGTACAAGGCCCTTCCCAACATGGTGAGAGAGGCTTTGGGATTCGGGTTTGAATATACACTTGCTGTCCTAGGCTCAGTTTAAAGTCTGAGGGGGTGGTGGGGAAAGGATGAGGTAATAGAAGGTTGGCCTGTTCCTGAAGAAGATCCCTAATGAGTAGGGATATACTGGCCTAAAGGCAATGAGCTGGAAGGGAGAGGTGTGAGGGTGAAGGGTCTGCCATACATAAGTTTGAAGGGCTGAGGCCAGTGGGTTTGGGGAGGTCAGCTTGCAAGCGAGTGAGTACTAAAGGGAGAATTTGAGTCTAAAGGAGGTGAAGTTCCAAGGACAGCTTGGTGAGGTGTGTTTTTATGACGTGATTGGCTTTTTCTACTTTGCCTGATGACCAAGGCCAATATGGTATATGTAAGTCCCATTTGATATGTAAAGCCTGTACTGTGAGTTGTGTAACCTGGGAAATGAATGCTGGGCCGTTATCAGACAGGAGGCTTCTGGGCAAGCCAAAACGAGGGATGATTCCTGAGGTGAGAGCATGCATTACTGCTGTAGCATCCTCTGAAGTGCAGGGAAAAGCCTCAACCCAAACTGAAAAGGTATCTACTAAGGTTAGAAGATAGTATGTCCTTTTGTGAGGAGGTATGTGAGTAAAGTGAATTTGTCAATCCTGGCCAGGAGTGTATCCTCTGGCCTGGTGGGTGGGGAAAGGACCGAACTTGGAGGCCACCTTGATTGGAGCAACGAGTACACAAAGGACAATTTTGAGTGATCTGTTTAAGTAACCTGGCCATGTGGGGAGAGTCATTTAAAGGCTGAAGAAGGTGTAGTAGGGATTCATAGCCTATATGAACTCAATTATGGAAATCTAAAAGGATTTGCTCATTTTGTGTGGTAGGGAGGACATAGTGACCAGAGACAGTATACCAGTTGTCCTTCCTCTGTGCCCCCAACTGTGGGAGGTGTTGTATTTCTTGGGGTTTGTATTGGGATAAGGGCATAGGGACCATGAGAAGGACTGAGCAGGAGAGGAAGAGTGGGGGTCTGGTGATTGAGCAGCCTGTTCTGCAGTTAGATCTGCCAGTTTGTTTATCTGGGCTATGGGGTCATTGGACGTTTGGTGTCCTCTGCAGTGTATAACCCAACCTCGTTTGGGAGTTGTGCAGCCTCAAGAAGTATCTTGATAAGATGTCCGTTTTTTATGGGCCCTTCTTGATTGGTCATGTATTCTCTCTCCTTCCATATGGCCGCACAGGAGTGTAGGATGTGGTGAGCACACTCAAAATCAGTGTATATATTGACTCGTTTGTTACTTGCCAGAGTGAGAGTGCTGGTGAGGGCAATGAGCTCTGCCTGATGGGAATTGGTGTTAGGGGGAGAGGGGGCAGCCTCAATAGTTTGTGTTAGATTTACTATGGCATAACCCACCCAGGGGGTGGGGGTGGAGGTGACACAGCATTCTATGAACAATGTATGTTAGGGCTGTGTAATGGGATGTGGGGAGGTGTGTGGAAAGGGATTGAGAAAGTGTCTAAAGCCTCCATGCAATTATGTTCCAAGGGTCATGAGTGTTTTGGGATGAGAGTGGCTGGATTTAAGGGAGGGCAAGGTTTAAAGGAGAACTGGGAATTTTCAATGAAGGTAAGGTGGATAAGTTGTAGGCGGGAAGGGGAGAGAGTCAACATGTTCTCATGGCTGAGATGGTCTTCAAGATGATGGGGGGAACAAATGACTGTTTGTTGTCCAAAAGTTAGTTTAGAGCTTTTTTGTGCTAAAAGGGCAGCTGCCACCAAGGCCCATAAACAGGGAGCCCATCCTCGAGCTGTGGTGTCCAATTGTTTGGAAAGGTATGCAACAGGGGAGGAGATATCTCCTGCCTCTTGTCCTAAAACCCTGACCACCAATCCTTGGGTTTCAGTGATGTACAGGATAAAAGGATGAGATAGGTTTGGGAGGGATAGAGCTGGGGCTACAAGGAGAGTGGCTTTTAATCACTGAAATGGAGAATGAATGGGCTTTGTGGGATCAAAGGGAATGGCAGGATACCCTTTGGCTGCCTCATAAAGTGGTTTTGCTAGCACACCAGAGTTAGGAATCCATGGGCAAAGATACCCTGCAAGCCCCGAGAAAGAAAGGATTTCACCTTTTGTGGTAGGAGTAGGGAGTTCAGAAATTAAACTCTTGCAATCCATCACTATTTCTCTGGTGTTAGGGTGAGGTGGACTCCAAAATAGGTGACTGAAGGAGAAGAATTTTGGGACTTGCTGGGGGACACTCAATATCCCCTGGAGGCCATGAAATTAGGGAGAGCAACAGTGTGGGCCTGTGAATCCTCATAAGAGTGGCTACAAAGGAGGAGGTCATCCACGTATTGTATTAAAGTGGTAGAGGTTGGAGGAAGTTCAGATAAGTCTTGAGCTAAGGCCTGGCTGAAGAAGTGGAGGCTACCCCGAAACCCCTGAGGCAGTACTGTCCAGGTGAGTTGTTGGGAACCATGTGTATCAGGGTCAGTCCAAGTGAAGGTAAACAGGTTTTGACAGGAAGGGTGTAAGGGGATAGAAAAAAAGGCATCTTTGAGGTCAAGTACAGAGAAGAAATGTGGTGTTGTTGGGATTTATGGATAGAAGAGTATAGGGGTTAGAAACAATTGGGGTTATGGGTAAAATGGCCACATTAAAGGCCCTGAGGTCTTGAACTAAATGGTATGAGCCATTAGGCTTTATAACCAGAAGGGTGGGTAATATAAAAGCCGAGTGGGTAGGCCGTAAGAGATGAGAAGAAAGGAGTTTGTGTATGATGGGTTTTAAGCCTATTAGGTGTTTGTTAGTGATGGGGTATTCTGGGACATTAGGAAACAAAGAAGCATTCAGCAATTTAACCAGTATAGGGGAATGGTGCATTGCAATGGAGGAAGAAGAACTGTCCCATATTACAGGATTAACCTTGTCCGAGTTGAAGGGAAGGTTGGAAGCCTCAGGTACCAGGTCTGGGGCAGCCTGTAACAGGAGTATTGTAGCTGGAGTTGAGGTGTTTAGGGTAAGAGTAGCTTTGAATTTGGAAAGGATGTCCTGTCCCAGTAAGAGGGTTGGGCATTGAGGCATTATTAAAAATGTATGTGTGAATCGGGTGGATGTAGGTTGCAGGAAAGGTGTTGAGTGATCCACGGGTGTTATTCTGATCCCATGACCCCTACTACTGTGATAGAGGATGGGTTGTTGGTCCTGCATATTCAGGAAGGGTAGAGTAAGTGGCCCCTGTATGGATGACAAAAGAGATTGGCTTACCTGCTACAAGGCAAGTTACCCTGGGCTCAAATGTGTAATCTCCTTCGGGGCCTCAGGCGCTGTGCATCTCAGTCCTCCTCCTGGGCAAATCCAAGCAGTTCTGGTCAGGATGGCCATGAAGCCAAAGGGTTAGTTGGGGACTGGGCCATTCCCTCTCTCATGAGAGAAATGGTCAACCCCCCAGTGGCCTGGCTCTTTGCAGTGCAGACAGGGCCTGGGAGGGGGCCTGGGGTTAGGATATGGCAGTACTCAGTGGCCCGGTTGACTGCATTTGAAGCAGTTCCCAGGTGATGTTCCCATAGAGGCCACCAGCTTTGGAGTGTGTGATCTCTCGATAGCATTAGCCAGGAGCTAATATTTGGCCTGATCTCTTTTGTATCAATCCTTCCTCTCCTCCTCCTCTCTATTGTTAAAAACCTTGAAAGCTGCATTGAGGAGGTCTCATTGGGTAATAAAATGAGAGTGTAAGAGGGCCATGCCTGAAAGGGAGTTTGGGTCTATGCATGTGTATTTATGTAAAGCCTCAGGAAGGTGGGTTAGGAACTAGCCAGGATTTTTGGTGGATCACTGTGTGATTTCTCTAATTGACTGACTTGTGCGTAGACTGTTGGAGGCCATAAATCATGTATGTGATCATATTATCCCAGAGATCCCAGTCACCATGGCTGGCCCAGTAGTCTCAATTTGGGTCCATGTGAGGGATGGCAGTGGCTCCCACAGGCTGCCTATTATTTTGGCCATGTACCTTGCCTGCCTGTTCGTGGGCCATTATCCAGACCTGCTCCCTATCATCATGGGACAAGGTGTAAGTTGGAATCATGAAAACATTAAGCTGCCAGGTGAGATTGTAAGACTGGGTGAGGTATCTGAATTCCTTAAGATATGTGTCCAGGTTGGAATGGAAAAATCCCAGTCGTTTTTTGATTTGGGAGAGATCAAAAAGAGAAAAGGGAATATGGACCCAGACAATTCCCTTTGTCCCTGCCACTTCATGGAGGGGGTATAAAGGAGCTGAAACTGAGGTGGGGTTCTCACCTGATGAAGGGGAAAAAGGAGAGGGATTGAGTGGCTGAGGACAAAGAGAGGGAAAAGGTGAAGGGGCTAGTGGAGGATCTGGAGCATAAGGATGTGGTTGGGGAGCAGAGTGGTCTGACGGATCAAAAGATTGATCCGAGTCCAGAAGGGGAGGTCAGGCATGAGTTAGGAGAATTTGAGATGTAGAATAGTGTTGACAGAGAGAAGGATGAGATCGGATATAGAAGAAGGCTTGAACATAAGGAATCTCTCTGGCTTTGTCGTTTCGGTGACAAAAGTTGTCTCGGTCTCTGAGAGTACCCAATTTGAAAGTGCCATTTTCTGGCCACTGGGATCCATTGTCTAGTTTGTATTTAGGCCAAACCTGATTACAGTAGAAAATGAGGCATTTGCCTTAATATCTCCCCGGAGGCCAAGAGGTTGGCCAGGAGACAGTCCAGAGGTGTAGAGCAGGGAGAAAATGAGATGTTTAGGTTTAATGTCTCCCTGGAGGCCAAGGGATTGTAGAAAATGAGACGGTTCAGTTTAAATTGGCCAGGAGACAGCCCAAGGGTGTAGAGCGTGGAGGTCTGGATTGTGAGGATCCCATTTAGCAGGTGAGAAAGGAGGTGATCAGTCCCAGTTGAAGAAGGGGAACACCAAGGAGCATTGTAATTGTTGCACACCTCCTTTTCCAGAGAGAAGCCACTGACCAGCTAGAGGAGCATCCTCTAATAGCCGGGGGCATGAGAGGGGTTCCCTCTGCCAGGCACCTGGTCTTCAGGAAGTAGCCTGGTCTTTGGTAAGTAGACAGTAGTCATAGAAAGTAGTCAGGGGAACCCGTAGAAATAGGACAGACCCCCTGACACACCCTGAATTGAGGCTGATGGTGGATGTGTTGGTCTGAAACGGCAAAGGGAGAGAGTCCCTGAGGTACCTGGTTCAGCAGGTCCAGGAAGGGTGGCTGGGGGGGCCAATCAACCCAAGAGAGGGGATCATCCAAAGGTCACAGCCTGGACCCCCTGGGTTTTAGCACCAAGATGAATGTGAGCCCAAACACCGGGTACCAATCAAGCTTTATTAAAGGAAAAGAATCTGCCGGGCTGCACTCAAAATGGAGAGCAGCAACTGGCGTCAGAGTGCGAGGGCTTATATAGGTTGTAAGGAAGGCTGATGTAATCAGGGAGAGGTTTGGTGCTGGTGTGGAGGAGTTTCTATTTCTCAGAAACCACGAGGTTTCTCATAAGGGAAAGGCTGGTGGCCATTTTGTGTTGAGTGTGTGTAACATGGTGCTGGTCACATCCAAATTCCATCAGTAATAAATTGTGCGCGCACACACACACACACACACACACACACACACACACTAAACCAAAGACAAACACCTCACAGTCCAAACCACTTTGGTTTGCACAAGAATAATGTTGAAATTTGGAGCAGGAAAAATGCGCAAGAGTATGTTTGGTAATGGCTAAAATAATTCTATTTTCTTTTCCATTTCTATTATTCAAATATGCTGAAGAGAGGTTTTATTTTTAGATGATAAAAGGTTGGTTTATTCTGAAGGCCCAAAAATATGATGAGAAATTGATGGGTTGATTCCATGAGACAGGACTGTCTGGTTGTAATTGGGAGCCTCAAAGGGAAACAGAGAAGTAGTTTTGGCCAAAGCTAAAAGACAGAGACCATGTGTTTATGAACTTTCTACCTGGTACAAATAGTTCATCAAGGGTCAGGGACTCACCAACTGGAATTGCTGTTAGCATGTAGAGTTATTGAAACCACCTGGGGAATAAACCAAATTCTTATCTTGACTTATTTGTCTTTGTTTTTATTCCCATTTTGGTGATTTAAACTGGCCAAGCCAATCTTTGACATTCAACCAAAACTCGAAAAATAATAATAAAAACCATCCCAGTCCGTCTGCTGCACCCCACCCCAGTCACCACGAAACAAAATCATTTCTTTGTTTTGCAAACTGTTGCATTGGACTGGTGCTCAAAAGTTGGAGGTTTTCACACAAAGTTTTAGAAATAGCAAATAGAGATCCAGCAGAAAAGCCAACAGGGCAGCCTTTCCCCACAGCTGCTCTCCACTGAGGCTGCCGTTCTCTGCTTACCTCCTGCTTATTGAAAGCGCTTGACAAGGGTTGATATCTTGTAACAACAATTCACAGCAATATGGTCAGGCATGAGTAGCAGTTTACCTTTGAAATTTGAACGCCATTTGTTTAGTCAGTCTATATTTTGGAAAATAACAGAAGAAGTAAACATCTTAAAAGACTGAGTTTAGATAGTGACACTGCTACCTGGTGAAGTGGGACGTTCCACAGTGGCATTTTCCCTTCTTTATGGGAAGTTAGGGATCTCTGGTTTTTCAGCTGCAGAGAACAACTAAGGTATAGGGGTTCTAATCACAGGCTGCTCATTCCTCCTTCCTTTGCTTTTTTAAAAAGTTGAGATATAATCCACATACCATAAAATTCACCCTTTTGGAATGTACACTTTAGTGGCTTTAAGTCTATCACAAGGCTGTGCAACCATGTCTACTATCTAAATCCAGAACATTTTCTTCACTCCAAAAAGAAACTTGCACTCTTTAGCAGACAAGCCCTGTTCCTCTCAACCCCCAGTCCCTGCTGACCCCTAACCTAGTTTCTGTCCCTATGGATGTGCCTATTCCGGATGTATCATATATGTGGCATAATGTATCTGTTCTTCTCTGTCTGGCTTTTTTTACGTAGCATTGCATTTTCCAAATTCAGCCATGTTGTAGCAGAACTTCATTCTTTTTATGGCTGAATAATATTCAATTGTATGGATATACCCGTTGTTTGTTCTTTTAATAACTACTGATAACCACTCAAAACTCCACCAGGTCCTGTATTAGGAAGTGTGTTGGGTATAGGTACTAGACATATGTAAACTTTCCCTCAAGGATATTGCAGTTTACAATTGAAGAAAAAATATTTTAAAATCTTTAAGTTATTCTTTTGTAAGAATTGAATAATCCAGAGAAATACCAGTTTGAGAACTCCTCGGAGGAAAAACAAAGCACGTAAGGAAAGCCTTTTGAGAAAATCAGTACAATTAGTATTTCTGATTGTGGAAAGAATTTCTGTAAAAATGCCAGCTACCAGTTTAGAGCCCATAGTGATGTATTTTTAGCTAACATGTGTTGAATAAGGCTTTGGGGAGATTTTTTTTTTTTTTTTTTTTTTTTTGAAGCCAGAGTAAGTTTGTAGTGTTAACAACAAACAATTTCTGCAAAAGTATAAAGTGGACATGCTACTGGGGTGGCAGTCAGGGCGTTCAGTTTTCATCTAACCCCTCTTGGAATATTTTAAGATCGTCCATAATATACAGTCATCACCATTTTGTATGGTAACCCATTGCAGGAATTTGCATACATCAATCTAAAAAGAATTAAGAGGGATTTTGTTTGTAAATTAAATAATTTAGATGTTTTGCTGCTTAGGACACTTCAGCACATTTATAAGTACATCCACATCTGAGTCGTGGCTGTCATCACCATTGTATTATCTGGTGACAATTTTAGGATTCCTTCTAAATTCCCTGGTCAGTATGTCTCTGGGGCCACTTGCCTGTCAATGGTGGGGGAAATTCAAATGTCATTCAAATTTTCTTGCCAGGGGCTTTACCAACTTGCAGAAATGTTTGAAGTTTGCTTCCCTCCCTGCCTGTGGGCACAGGCTAACCGTGTGGAGAAGCCAGGCAGCAGGATCCCTGGGACTATGGAAATTCTCACCTCTCCTCCCCTCCACTACCTACCTGACCCTTTGCTAAATAGAATTAGATTTGAGTAAGTTAAATGTGTGTATGATGCTACTTCCGTGCATAAAGTCAAGGTCAACCTCTTACTAGAACTCTTTTCCTTTTGACTAAACCTGATCATTGGTACCTAAGCAGATACAGAGGAAACTTAGCTGTGGGTAGGCTTCTCGTATGTAAACTGCCCAGATGAAGCTTGACTTGCTCATCGTGCCCTTAACATTCTGCTTCTGTAGGTTTCATTCCAAGACCAAGGGGCTCACACTGAGCCTTATGAAATATCTGGTGTGTTCTTTCACACTTAACTGGGCACTTGGCACAAGTTAACGCAATTTGATCTTAAATATTCATTGAGCATCTGCTATAGGGCCAGCACCATTTTAGCCAGGATGGGTGTGTCCTTGAGAAGTATAATGTATCAAACTCACAGATAAGTAAGGACAATACTTTTATTTTTTAGAAATCTGTGAAGTGTTAAAGGAACTGTCTTGGGTTTTGGAGTACTGGGGGAGTTTCTGGAGGTGGCGATGTGCAGGCTGGGTGTTGTGGGACAGAGACAATCTAGGGGAGACGTAGAGCAGGAAGTCTGCGTCTTGTTTGCAAATGGCCACAGTGTGGAAGGTTGTGGAGGGCTTGTGGGAAGCTGGAGAGGCAGGTTGGGACCACACGATGAAGGGTTTTTACAGGTTCTGCTCAAGAGGGTGGACGTCACCCGGTGGCCAATGAAAGGCCAGTGAAAGTTTAAGTAAAGAGATATTCCTGCTTGCTCGAAGGACCAGCCCAGTTCATGGCAATGAGATAAGTGATTTAATGCATCGCCTTCTGTGCGCCATCTGAAGCCGCAGTTCACTTCTCGCGGCCCCTTCGGGTGTCCCCGACCCCCTGGGAAGGGAGCCCATGGGCGCGCCCTTGGTGGCACTGGGGGCACGACATCCCACAGGGGTGAGGCGGGGGCTGAGGCCTTGCTGGGGTGGGCACAGGCGAGGCTTGAATGGCACACTGGGGACCTGCACCCACTCGGGAGGCCTGGTCCCTGCAGAGTAGGGAGCCTGGCAGGCAAGTGTGGGGCATCGCCGTGTCTCTCCCACGACACCTACCCCACCGTCTTCCGTCGGGGTCTGCGTCTCTCCTTTCATGGTTCCATTTCTCTCACCATCCCCGTGTTTCCCACATGTGGCGTCACCCCCACACCTGCTTTTATCTCCCACAGTTCCATGTCTCTTCTGTGTTCTGCTGTCCCACAACTCTCGCTCATTCCTAATTCCATTTCCCCCACACGACTGTGAGAGGTGAGTCAAGAAGTTCACGGAAAGGTTAGAATTATATTTTAACTCTATTCTGCCAAAAGCTTTCTGAAGTGGGTTTGTATTTCTCTCACAATTCCCTCTTTCCCTCAATTCCTTGACTTCCCCCACCAGTCTCCCTTCGGGGGACATCCACACAAATCCACATTTTCTCCTCCTTTGTTCTCTACCATTCCCCCCCCCCCCAATCCCATTTCACCTGCCATTCTCCATTCTCTGCAATTGCTTCCTTCCCTCGATTCCCTGCCTGTCCCACAATTCCTGTTCTTTCCCATAACACACTGCTTCTCCCACAATTCCTCTCTTCCCAGCAACGTTTGTCCCTCTTTGTTCCTGTTCCTCCCAGAATCCTTTTCCCTACAATTCTTTCTCGCCCATAAGTCTCTTCTCTCCAACGGTTCCTCTTTTCTCCCACGATCCTTGCCTCTCCCGTAAGTCTCTCTTCTCTCCCATACTCTGTTGTTTTCCCAGAATCCTCTGTCTCCCACAAATCCGTTTTGCCCTCGATTCTACATTTCTGTTACAATTTCCACTCTCTGACAATTCCGTTTTCCCATACTGTTCTTTTTCTCCTCCAATATCAGTTTTCATCTGCCATTCTCTGTGCTCTCCCACATTCTGTGTCCCCTCTGATGGCTTTGTCTAGCAACACTGTGTTCTCCACAATCATGACTTACGTCTCACAATTCCCTGCCTCTCCCACAATTCCTGTTCTTTCCCATAACACTTTGTTTCTCCCACAATTCCTGTCGTCCCAACCCTTCTGTCTCCCACCGTTTCCTGTTTCTCCCACAATCCTTGTCATTCCCACCATTTAGTCCCTCCCATAAAGCTCTGCTCCCACCCACAATTCCTTGTTTCACCCACAATCCTTGACTATTCCATGTCTTTCTTCTCTCCCATAATCCTTTGTTCTCCCAGTATTCTGTCTCTTCCATAATTCCATTTTCTATACATTTCCATATTTCTGTTACAATTTCCACTTTCTGACAATTGTTTTCCCTTACTTTTCTCTTTTTTTCCTCAGTAGTCTGTTTTCATCTATAAATCTGTTTTGTGTTTTAGGCTGCAAGACTCTGTCTTCCATCATCATTGTGTATCTCCTATTTCCCTCCCTCTCCCACATTTCCTGTTCTTTCCCAAAAACCTTTGTTTCTCCCACAATTCTTTTCCCAGCACCTTGTGTTTCTCACCATTCCTTGTTTCTCCCACAACCCTTCTCTTTCCCATACATCTGCTCTTTTCTATAATCCTTTATTGTATCCCTGAATTGCCTCTCCCACTATGCCTTGTCTCCCACAATTCTATATTTCTGTTACTATTCTGTACAATTCTATATTTCTGTTACTATTTCCTCTTTCTGACAATTCCAGTTTCCCGCACTATTCTCCTTTATTTAATTCTCTCACAAATCTGTTTTCATCTTTAATCCTTGGAGCTTTACTATATTCTGTCTCTACTCTAATTCCTTTGTGCTACAATTCTATGTCCTCATCTCCCACGGTTTTGTCTCTACTACAATTTCCCGTCTTGCCTTTAATGCCTTGTTAGTGTCTCCCTCAATTCCTGTTTTCTCCATAATGTTCTGTTTCTATCATAATGTCTTGCATTTTCTGTTTTTCCTACAATTCCACTTTTTAAAATATATTTATTTAAACATTTTTATTATTATTAAAGAATAAATATTATATTTATAGGGAGCGGAGAGGGGGAGAGGATAAGGTGGGAGGAGAAAGGAGGAGGAGGGGTGTGTTTGAGGCCCATGGCACCCCATTCATTCAAGCAGGGGAGCCCAGGGGACTTCCAGTCGTGTCTTTTTTATTGCTGGGCAGGATGCGGATGCTGTGTGGCATGGCTGGGGCCCCAGCCCCCCCAACCCCTGCTCAGGAGCCTGGGGTGCTTCTGGTAGCTGCTGAGTGGTTGTTGCTGGGTTACATGGGAACATCCAGGGGAAATGGCTGAGGCTCTTGGTCCCCCTACCGCCCTGGTTTGGGAGCCTGGGGTGCTTCCGGTGGTGGCTCGGTGGTCATTGTTGGTTGGCTGCAGATGTCAGTGGGATGTGGCTGAGGCCCTTGGACCCCCACGACCGTGCTTGGGAGCCTGGAGCGTTTCCAGCGGTGGCTATTTGGTAATCACTTGGCTGGGTGCAGATGTTGGGGGTGTGGCTAAGGCCCTTGGCCCCGCCCTGCATGGGCTTGGGAGCTTGGGGTGCCTCTGGCAGCAGCCTGGTGGTCATTGCTGGGCTGTATGCAGTCGTTGAGCTGGGGGCATGGCTGAGGCTCTTGGCCTTCCCTGAACCCTGGCTTGGGAGCCTGGGAGGCTTCCTCTCCTTCTAGGTTTTATAGGTGTTCTTTGGTGGTGTTAGGCCTTTAGTGGTTAATATCAAAACTTTGTCTCAGATCTGTGGGTTTTTTGTTTTCTCTTTCAGTTCTGTGTTGGATTATTCGCTGTTCTGAGCACTGGAACTGATTTGTTGTCCTTTGCTTACTTATAAAATGGGGGGACTTCCTAAGGAAACCAGCTCTTGAGCCCTGTGGTTGAGCTAAATTGCTGCTTTGCTGTCAATTCTCTGGCAAAGGCTTTTTGTGCAGCTCAGGTTTTAATTGTTGACCTTGTAAGCACTTCTGGGTCTTGTGAGGTCTGGTACACCTGGGTTGTGTGGAAACTCCGGTCTGGGCCTGAGTCTTTTCAGTGAACTACACCCACTGCAGTTCTATATTCCAGACTAGTCTACAGGGAGTGGTCTTGTGCTGATTGGGGGGCAGATCAGCTGTCCATGCTGTGCCCCAGTGTTCCCCCAGTGGGCCCGTCACATCCACTGCCCATACTCCAAGCATTTCCCATGGGATGGGACATGCCCTGGTTCCCTGTGATGACTCACCAGCCTCTGAGTGGCTCCTTTATTCAGTTGTCTTTGGCCCCTCACTCCTATGTGGGTCCACAGGAATCTCGTCACTGGTCTTGCTGGCCTGGGGTCACCAAGGCCCTCTTGTCCCCTACAGTCTTCAAACAACTTCATATGAAGGGCACAGCTATGGCTTTTGCCAGATCTTGCTTCGTGTGCTCACCAGCCCTGAAATGGCCGGGTCTCAAAATGGTCAGAGCGGTCCTTTCTCTCATCATGGCTTCTCCTGCCTTCATGAACTCTGTAGGTCTCTCTTGTTCCCCTGAGCTCTAGTGGCCCCAGATTGGCAGTCAATCCTTTTTACTAGTTGTAAATTGGTTGATCGTGGGAAAGGTTGATGCTGGGGACTGTCTATTCCACCATCTTGACCACAAGTGTCTCCTACCATTTCTTGTTTCCCCTACAATACCTGTGTTTCCCACAGTTCCCATTAGTTCTGTCATAATTTCTGGTTTCTCCCACAATTCCATATTTCTGTCAGAATTCCTCTTTCCCACAGTTTGCAGGGATTTTTCCACAAGTACCCATTCTCCACTTTTTCTCATAAATCTTTTTTCCTATAATTCTTTGTTATCTCCTATAATTTTGTCACCTGACTATACTCTTCTCTGCCATAATTGCTTCTCTCCCACAATTTCCCTTCATTCCCACAATTCCCATATCTCAGTTTCTCTCACCATTCTTTCCCACCATGCCTTGTGTCTCCCACAGTTCTTTGTTTTTGCCTACAATCTATCTTTCCCACAATTCTGTTCTCACCCACAATTCCTTGTTTTTCCCACAGTACCATGTCTCTCACAATTTCTTCTTTCCCACGATTCATTGCTTTCTCTCACAATTCACTCTTCCTTTCTCACAAATCTGTTTTCTTTTATAATTCTCTTCTCAACCACATTCTGTCTCCCCTACAATTTGGTTTCTCCTACATTTCTAATTTCTCTACCATAATTCTCATCCAAAATCTGATTCTCTCCCCAAATTCCCTCCTCTTTACACAATTTCCTGTCATTTCTATAACTCTACATTCTTGAACATAATCCTGTCTTTTTCACAGTTTTTTGTTCTCTCCCAAAATTTGTTTCTCCCATAATTCCCTGCCTCTCCCACAATTCTTTTCCCCACACAACTGTCCATTTTCAGCATAAATCTTTGTCTCTCCCCAAATTCCTTGTTATTCTCACATTACCTTGAGTGTCCCATATTTCCTTTTGCCTTCCACTAATCCTTTTCTCTTGTATCTCCTATCATTCTCCTGTGTCTCACTTGTAGGCTCCTTACCCAGCACTGTGCATGTGAAGATTTTTTTCAGTGGCCTATCCTCTAAGTAGTGCCCTGAGGCCCTTCTCAAGAACTGAACATTATCCCACTCCTCCACACAATCAGCCTGTGTTAGGTGGAGTCTCTTGGGCTTGGGTTCTGGGAAATCAGCTTTCCCCTCACAGCAATCTGTTCTCACTTCATCTCTCCCTGAAAGTAACATCCACTAGCCACATGAATTGTAGCTGCTAGGAGAGTGCAGAAGAAAACATACCCCAGGACCTTGGACTCTGTTGAGCTGGCCAGATTATATTTAACGCCTTGAAGTGGAGTCACGCCCAGGTGTCAGGTTTTCTGTGGCTCATGCTCGGTGTCCAGTGGTTGAGGGTTCCAGTTCTAGGCCTTCAATATTTTCAAGGGATCCAAGAAAGGCAGATGAGGGCACAGGAGATATCCAATATACATTCAAATCTCAGTTCTACATGGGGCTCCCCAAAATCTGCCTGGACTTGCATGGCTCATTCAAGGGGACCAGTGGAAGGGGTTGGCCCTTGGGCACCATGATGTTACTGGAGCCTGCATTTCCTGCAGGGATGTTCCTTAGATAGTCATAGACATAGCACCCATAGGAAATTAGTCAACATTCCCCAACAGCCTTGTTGAATTATCTTCTCAGAGACTTGCTCAGCCAGCATATTCTCTTCGAGGAGACCTTTAAGAGCAGGCCTGCTGGAAAGCACCCATCCAACTCAGCACAGGCAGGGCTGGGCTTAGGCAGCCCTGTTCCAGCAGCATTTGCTTCAAGAAAGTTGCTATGCATAAACTTTCTTTTCCATGGAGCCCCAGGGGGAGGATGAAAGGACCGGGAGCTCTTCAAAGCCACAGGACCCAGAGCATGTCCCAAAGTGTGGGGTCATGGGGGAGTATCCTCAGCCCAGAGCTTGATCACAAGCCACCATGTGACACCCCAGTCCAGAGTCTTTGGGAAAAGAACCGAAGAAATTGCACGAGTTCCCATGAGCACAGGATGTTCTCATGAACAGTGGGTGACCCTGCTAGAATCAAGTCTGTGAAGTGCCACACAGGCCACAATGTCTATGTGCATGTCAGGGGACACGGTAGTGTCATACTTGCCTTCTTGGTAATATTGTTGCCTGTTTCTGTAGCTCAGACTTTGCTAGTCTTTTCCAAGCACACCTCTCCAATTGCCACAATTTACCACCTTCTCCTTTCCATGTAACGCTAATGTTCTTTTGTTTTTTCCTTACGTGTCCTCTCGGACTCTACATGTGTCTCTTGTAAAATCGCACTTGTTCCTGCCCCTCCTTATACTCATTGGTCTTAGTCAGTGCTGCAGGGCACAGCGCTACCTCCAGTGGATGTCAGGGCACTTACCTGTGTTTGTCCATTCGACTCACTTATTGAGCACCTTCTATGTGACAGATGTGGTTTTAGGCATTAGTGATACTAGGGCGATGAAGACAGACAAATTCCCTGCTCACTGAGACATTCTAGTGGCAGAGACAGAGAATAAAAAGCACAAGTAATAATATAATATTCGATTCAGATAGTGAGCAGTGCTATGAAGAAAAGCAAATCAGGGAGTGGGGTCAGAGAGTGGACTTAGTTAGGGTGTCCCAGAAGTCTCCCCAAGATGAGCTGACATTGAACCTAAATGAAGAGCAGGAAGGGGCCATGAGGAAATCTGGAGAAGAGCTCTACAGGCAGAAAAAGGGAAGAGCAAAGGTCCTGTGGCAGGACCAAGCTTGCAGTGTGGAAAACAGGGAGGCCAGTGTGCCTGAGGGATGCACGGGGAGGCTGTCATTGCCAGCAGGGCCCAGAGATGGAGGGACTTGGAGCTCTTGTGAAGGGCAGTCATTTGTCCCGCCTGCATCGGTGAAAAGGCCACCCTTCTTTGTGTCTTCCATCTGTGTATTCCCCGTGCACAGCCTATGGGCTGGCAGAGAGCAGGCACTCCTGGATATTTGTGGACTGAGAGAATAATTCTGACATTTGTTGCAAAGGATCTCACAGGTTCTGAAGGAAGCTGTGTGGGAATGATTAAACAGACCTGCAGGATCACTCATTTGAGGAGAGTGATGTGTGCTTTCACACTACCGACTGGCACGCAATATTTTATTCCTCATGGTGTTGCACTGCTTTTTGTAAGCCAGCTCATGTTCTGGAGAAAGGACAGGGGAAAGGGGAAAATAGATTAATAAGGAGGCCCAAAGGAGAATCACGATGAAATCAGAATAAAGCCAGGTAGAATTAGCACCATGTGCTTATTTAAAATGGGCTGTTAGTTTGGTTCTGAGCTCCCTAGATGGGAAGTGAAGGAGAAAATGTGATCTGTTCCAAGATTCTTAATTGTCCACAAGAAAACATACCAAGTGTGCATGGAAGCACACATTCTCTTGAAACCCAGGCCTGAGAAAAAGTGTCCCCTCAGATGTTTCATGAAGTTGAAGCCGAATAACGTTGAGTATATTTGGATATATCAATTTAGGTATTACAAACGCCATCGTGGGTCACTTTATAATCACATATCATGGTCCCAGTTTGTGATCAGAACCAAGAAGCCCAATTTGGGAGAGATTTAGCAGGCATGTACTATTGTGTATGCAATTGGGCTTTGAAAGAGGGAAACGTTTTCCATGGGTTGAGGTAGGTGCTGGCATAGAGGAGCTGCTTGCTGAAACCATGTGGCATGAACCATGACAAGACAATGGGGAGGAGGCTTAGTCGTACAGAGGGTGCTGTTCCCTCCCTCTGGGCACCTCTTGGAACTGAGCGCAGGTAGGCAGGCAAGCGTGAGGGCGCTGCTGCCTGAGTTTGCATCCCCTGCCGGAGCTGCACCTGCCCATTGCTCCTCCGTCAGACAGTGCAAGTGTCATGGCTCCAGAACCTCCTGGGTCAGTAGTTGTGGTTTCCTGCAGCATCCATCCACACACCACCCACTTATCAATTGCCCGACATGATTCTGGGGGATTTGTTTTATCCTTTGTAATGACATCATACAATGATGTCATCATGTAATGATGTCATACAATGTTGATGAAATGTATGCTATACCTTTTCTTCTTTTTTTCAGACAACACGAATGCTACAGCTCTGTCCATTTTCGGAAACGGACACAGACACCATCACAATCTCTTCTCTTTTTCTCGCCAGGTTCTGATGCCAGCACCATTGAAATCCATACTACAAGTGGGTCCCGCAATGCAAATGATTTGGACTCTGCTCCCCAAACACGTGGAGACCTATGAAGGGGACTTGACAGGCGACCAGCCCCCACATTCCTCAGACTCTGCACTTTTCATTCTTTAGAATCATGTTCTCATCTTCCCATCCCCGTGCTGCCAAGCTGTCGCATCCTCCAGACCTCACTGTCATCACGTGAGAGCTTCTTCCCGAGGCTCCTCTTGATGATAGGAGCAGCGGTCCATGCGTGTGCACCTGCGAGTGCAGGAGCGTCCCTTCTAGACTATTCAGTCACTTCTCTAGACTCTTAGTTGCTACTAGAGTTTCTCTGAGGCTGGTCGTAATGTACGTGCAAGATCCGAGTCCTCGGGAAAGAAGTTAAATAATAAAGTAATTGAGGCTGAACTCCCAGCCAGACTTGGATTCTGTCTGAACAACACCTCTAGCAAATGCTGTTGTTTTTAAAATTTTAATGAACACATTGTAATTGTACATACTTATGGGGGTACAATCTGATATTTTGATACATACATATGTTGTATAAAATATGCCTGTTGGCCATTCGTATATCTTCTTTTGAGAAGTGTGTATTAAGATCCTTTGCCCACTTCTCAATTGAGCCATTTGGTTTTTTTGCTGTTGAGTTGTTTAAGTTCCTTACATATGCTTGATATTATCCTCTTCTCAGATGTAAAGTTTGCAAATATTTTCTTCCGTTCTGTAGGTTGTCTCTTACTCTGTCAAGTTTCCTTTGATGTGCAAAATCTTTTTACTTTCACGTAATTCCACTCATCTACTTTTGGTTTCATTAATTGTGCTTCTAAAGTCTTATTTTAAAAATCCTTGCCAAACCCCATATCGTGGATTGTTTCCCCTATGTTTTCTTCTAACAGTTTCATAGCTTCGGGTTTTACATTTAAATCTTTAATCCATTTTGAATTGATTTTTGTATGTAGTGAGAGGTAGGGGTCTAGTCTCATTCTGCTGCATGTGGTGTCCAGTTTCCCAGCACCATTTACTGAAAAGAATATCTTCCCCCCAATATGTTTACCTTTGCCAAAGATCAACTGGCTGGAGGTGAAGGAATTTATTTCTGGGTTCTCTGTTCTGTTCCATTGGTCCATGTGTCTGCTTTCATGCCACTACCATGCAGTTATGGCTACTTTAGCTTCATAGTATAATTTGATGTCAGGTAGTGTGATGACTCCAGCTTTGTTCATTTTTTTCAGGATCTCTTTGGCTATTTGGGGTCGTTTTTGGATTCCATATGAATTTTAAGATTGTTTTTCTATTTCAGCGAAGGACGTCATTGGCATTTTGATAGGGATTGCATTAAATCTCTGGATCACTTTGGGTAGAATAGCCATTAAACTATATTCATTCTTCCAATCCATGAACATCAAATATCTTTCCATATGTTTATGTCCCCTTCAATTTCTCTCTACAAAATTTTATACTTTTTATTGTAGAAGTCTTTCACTTCCTTGGTTAAGTTTTTTCCTCGGTATGTAAATATTTTTGTAATTATCATTAGAGGAATTGTTTTCTTGATTTCCTTTTCAGATAGTTCACTATTAGTATATAGGAATACTAATTTTGTAACGGTTTTTTTGGTGGAGTCCTTAGGGTTTTCAACATATAAGATCATCTTGTTTGCAAACAAGGGACAGTTTGACTTCTTCCTTTCCAATTCGGATGACTTTTCTTCTCTCTCTTGCTAATTGCTCTGGCTAGGACTTCCAGTACTCTGTTGAATAGAGGTGAAAGTGGGTACCCTTGTCTAGTTCCTGATCAAAGAGGAAAAACTCTCAGGTTTTCCCCATTCAGTATGATGTTAGCTGTGGTTCTGTCATATATGACCTTTATTGTATTGCAGTACATGCCTTCAATACCTAGTTTATTAAGAGTTTTTATCACAAAAGGATATTGAATTTTGTCAAATGCTTTTGCTGCATCAATTGAAGTGATCATATGATTTTTGTCTTTATTTCTGTTAACATGGTTGTTGAATTTATTGATACATCCTTGGATCCCTGGGATAAGTCCCAAGTGATGCAGTGAATGATCATATTAAAGTGCTGTTGAATTCGGTTTACCAGTGTCTTGTTGAGAATTTTTGCATGTATGTTTATCAGAGATATTTGCCTACAATTTTCTTTTTTGTGTGTGTCCATGTCTGGTTTTCGATCAGAGTAATGCTGGCTTCATAAAATGAGTTCGGAAGTATTCCTCCTCAATGTCCAGAATAATCTGAAGATAAGTGGTATCAACTCTTCTTCAAAAGCTTGGTAGAATTCAGCAGTGAAGCCATCAGGTCCTGGACTTCCTTTTAATGGCAGATTTTTTATAACTGATTCCATTTCCTCACTTGTTTTTGCTCTGTTCAGATTTTCTATTTCTTCATAATTGTATTTCTTCAGGAATTTATCCATTTCTTCTGTTATCATATTTGTGGGCATAGTTATTCATAATAGACCCTTATGATCCTTTGAATTTTTGTGGCATCACCTATAATGTGTCCTTTTTCATTTCTCATTTTATTTATTTGAATCTTCCCTTTTTTTCTTGGTTAATCTGGCTAAAGTTTGGCCAAGTTTGTTTATCTTTTGGAAAAACCAACTCTTCGTTTCATTGACCTTTTCAATTGTTTAAATTTCTATTTCATTTATTTCTACTCTGAGCTTAATAACTTCTTTCCTTCTGCCAATTTTGGGTTTAATTTGTTGTTCTTTCTCTATTGCCTTTAGGTTGTTTATTAGAAAACTTTCTTTTTCTATAAAGGCATTTAGTGCTGTCAACTTTCCTTTCCAAACTGCTTTTGCTGTGTCCCATAGGTTTTGGTATGATGTGTTTTCATTCTCATTTGTGTCAAAAAGCTTTTTAATTTCCCTTTTAATTTATTCATTAACCCATTGGTTGTTTAGGAGGGTGTTGTTTAATTTCCATGTATTTGTATAGTTTCTAAGTTTTTCTTATTCATTCTAGCAAATGCTCTTGAGTAGGGCATTGATGGGGCCAGAGGCAAGGTAGCAATCCAGCTGGATGAAAAGGAAATGGGGGTGTCACAGAGCAGCTGCACAGCATGTCCTCAATACACCCACTAGTGGGCGGAGAAGGGGCATGGCTTTTGTCACTAATTTAGCCTGTGTTCCCATGCTGGGCTGACCGATGACATAGTCAAAGGAATCCTTGGAACCTGACTTTGCTCAGATCCTTATCCATATCTCCACACAGTTATGCGTCACTTAACGATGAGGATCTGTTCTGAGAAATGTGTCGTTAGGTGGTGTCATCATTGTGTGAATATCATAGAGAGTACCTACACGAACCTAGATGGTATAGCCTAGTACACACTTAGGCTATATGGTATAGTCATTATAATCTGATGGGACCGCTGTCGTATATGCTGCTCATTGTTGACTGAAATGTTGTTATGCAGAGCATGAATGTACATGTGTGTGTGTGTGTATTTTTTCCTTTTTGCAAAAAATGTTGCAGCATGCATTGGGGTCACAAGACACCCAGGTATTAAATAGAAAAGCCAGACACGATTTTCTCAGGACACTGTGGACAGCTCTGCCATGTGACATTTCCCTTCACATCAAGATTAAGTCTCCCTTTCATTCTAGAAGAGCTGTTCCAGAAAGCATCTGGATTTGGACTTTTGGAGTCACAAAGCTGCAGATGCATTTAGAGCACCCTGTGACCTTGGTATCTGGGTTGCCCAGGGGTCTCTGATAGTTGTTGCTGTACCTTCTTAATCTCTCCTTGAGCATCCTCTCCAACCTTATGAGGCACAGCTCCACCTCTCATTCTAGAAGCAGAGAGGCTAGCTACTTGCTTTTCCAGCCTCTCTTGCAGCTAGAGCAGGGTGCATAACTTGGCAGTGCCAGTCAGATATGTCTCCCGAGTCTCTGAGTTAGAAGTGAGTGCCCAAGAGAATGGGTGGCAGAGAAGCTGTTCTGAAGGAGCAGTGGCAGCAGTAGTGGCAGCAGGCAGGTCTGTGCTGGGTGGTGCATTGGGTGTGCTTTGAGGGGCGGGTCCAGAGTCCAGTTTCAGGGTGTGGGCAGTATCCACTGCTGTATTTGTCATTATCTTGGCCAAGTTTTGCAGCCTGACATTGGCAGTTCTGTCTAGCTGCCAAATTGGTTCTCCAGAGATTCTCAAAGCTGCCACAATCCCTCTCAATCCTTTTTGGTTTACGTTAGCCAGTCAGTTTCTGCAGCTTGCAAATCAGAACCCCGACTGATCTGATTATGCAGTGAAAGGGACCCCTCCAAGACAGGACACTGAGCATCACCAGCTGACGCCCAGAGCATGATGCTTTTGACTGGGGTGAGCTGCGAGAGGAAGAGGGTGAGCAGACACCTTCTCACAGCGACTCGCCACGCACTGGGCGTGGAAAAATGCACATCAGGGACATCGTGTATAAAGTCGATCTAGGGAACAAGGAGACGATTGAGCAAGCAAAGGAAGAAATGAGATGATAATTGGTTTGGAGCCATTTCTGTGGAAGCCTCCTTGCTGCAGGGGCCGTACAGTCACAGGAGGCTTGTTCTGTTATTGTTTTCATGATGACCGACGTTAGAGCATGTTGAGATGCTGAGGGGAATGATCCCGTGGAGGGAACACGATGATGATAGTGGGATGGAGGGACATCTGCAGGAGGGACCTTCTCTCTTCAGGGAGAGTGGGAACTGGAACATACAGCCAGGAGTCTGGGCTGGTCTGTGAGAATGAGGCTCTGACAGAGGGGAGTCTGGCTGGAAAGATGAAACTGTGACCAGCAGACAGCTCCCATCTGACTTTAATTTACTAGCCATTTTATCAGCCAGTTTAGTTGTCACACCATCAAAAGCTTTAAGTCTACTCATCTCCCCCAGTACAGAGTAAGATATCACCATCATCGGTCACCGTCTACGACTGTGCAGTGACGGTAGGATATATACACCCAGCTACTGTCCTGAGTGTCTCTGAATAAGTACCTCCTGCTTGAGGACAACTATATTCCTAACCAAAGCCTCAGTCTTCAGTGTTAACATCAAGTTTTAGGGGAAGGTTAGTCCTGTAGGTGACATCCTCCCTGCCCAGTCCTGCTGTCCCCTGCGCCCTCTACTCCGTTCTCCACATAGAGCTGTGTCCGGATGCCTTGCTTACCTTGCTGTGCATCAGATGCTTCAGAGACACAGGATCCAGGCTGGAAAAATAACATTCAGCCAAATACAAAGTCCTTTTTTAAGAGCATGAATCTGTCCCCCACCCACACCTGCCCCTTCTCATGCACGTCAGAGTGACTTCTGGGTTTCTGTCAACAGTAATTAACAGCCAGAACCCACAGGGGCAGAGAATACTCTCTGTGAACACAGAAAATTTTCTCAAATATCCTTTTGGAACGGTACCGAGGTGGGGGCAATTAAAAAAAAAAAGGTTTCTGTTCAGTGAGTTGAAGCTTAAATTCCCAAACTAAATACAATTAAGTTGGGAGCCTCAATGGACAAAGGACAACATTTTTGGAATCCCTGCAGCAAACGGTTACATGTATCTGAGTATTAAAGTTACATAAATCTTGGGCAATCATGTGATCCCAGTCACTTCCTCTACAGGATAAAGAAACACACTGAAAGCTATTAATATGTGAACAGCATTGTCGCCGAAGCCCCAAAAGCCACTTCACATACGCATTCATCCTGGGGACTCTGTCACACGCTTTGTGGGCTGCCCACTGAGGGATGGCACGAGGTTCTTCCCGGGGGCCTCCTGTGGCTTCTGTATTAGGGTTTAGGGTACCCAGAATGTTACCCCAAATCCACTAACTGGGAATGTGATTGGTCAAAAAGCAAAAGAATAAGACTGGAAGACAAGATAGGTTTCCCTAAAGGTGACAGTTGGTCACTTCACATTTAGTCTCAAGTTGCCAATTCAGGACATGTGCTTGGGATCTGGCTCTGCCAGAATCTGAGTCACAGGCCACAGACACCCTCCACTGAAGCACTGAGCCAAGGCGGGCAGGAACGGCCTTATCCCCTTGCTTTGTTCCAGTGCAGGGACAAGCTAGGATTGCAGGCAAGGAACACCATGACTTTCTGTGTCACTAACTTGTTCATGAAACCTGATGCTAAGAGTGACAGCGTCTGCTGATCTGCCTTCTCTGCCTCTCTGAATCTATTGCCTCCTCATATAACAGGGACTGCAACATCCATGAACTCATTCAATTATGTGACACCCACCAAGTAATTAAAGTGGCATAGATGGAACGTGGTAGCGTCCAGCACAGAGCACTTGTCAGTAAATAATGCAACGTGTTCCTCTGCGACAGGCCGAAGTGACGTCAACAGTTAGCCATGTCCTATAACTTTAGGTTCTTCCAGTTACTCAGGGCTAATCCTTGAACTCAAATTCCTCGCAAAGCAATTTGCTAACAAGAGAGAATTCATTTGCATTGACTTTTTTAAACAATCGGCCTGAACTAAAATAATGAAAATGAAACAATTTGTTAAAAAGCACGCTCCCTTTGCATGGCGGCTGTTTAGAACAGGCAGGGATCTTTCCCTACTGAATGTGGCAGTTCTGGAAAGGGGCACTCCAGCCATTTTCTTCTGGAGAAAAGGCCGAGCTGTCTTCATTCATGGTTGTCCATGTGGCCCCAAGAGTGACCAAGTGACATGGAGAGAGCACACCAACCAGGTTCTCTAATATCAAAACAGAGCAATTTATTCAAGACACTGAATATGATCTGTTGATTTTCTCTCGAAACAAATGAGCTACAACACACAAGGTGATTCTTTTTTTCCAAAGAGCGTGAGGGTGAGTGGGGGTGGAAGGAGAACAGGACGGGGCTCCATGTCACTGCAACAGGATCTGGGCAACGCGGACAGGAAGCAGGTCTGGCTGTACGTCTGACACAGACAATAAAACTGCAGAAGCCAGAATTCGAAGCTTCAGTGAGTGGCGGGAGGGACATTACTGCATTGGACAAGAAACACCATGAAAAAAAACCAAAAAAGGTGGAACGGGAGGTTAAAAAAGAGAAATAAGAAGGAACAAAGACCCTTACGATTGACAAAGTGCACTTCTCTGGGCTCCAGGATCTAGTTTTAGAAAGACAAAACTAAAGTCACGTCTTATGGTGTCGCGAGGGGTCAGAGGTTTCACCCTGTGACATCCGGCCCTTCCGCCCGGGGTAGCTCCCTCCCCAGGTGCGTGCTGGACGTGGCTCTTGGTCATTTCAAATCCAACCAAAGATTCCAGGAAGGATCATTGTGTTATGTCTGCTTTCGAGGTTGAATTTGGTCACTAAGACTGAAGCGACCCTCACGAGGGTTTCAGAGCTGTAAGCGACGCCCGATAGCCACATGTCCAGGTGGCCACCCCGGACCCTGAACGTGAATCTCCCGTGTGCCTGGCAGGAGGGCACGATGGCCACATGTGTCAGGGGCTCCAAACTAGTCGTCGATGACGCTGTTTGCTGAGGACAGGCACGGATTCGAGGGGCACCAGCGACACCCTCATGCTTGGTCCCTGTGGCCAGCTCGGGGGTGGCCGCCTCCCTTCATCCGAATCTCAGTCTCATGCACAGGGATGGGAAGCCCGTTGTCCGTGGCCCCAGCCCTCGGCTCCAACCTAACAATCCCGAGGTGCTTGAGATTCATGAGGAGGCTGAAGCCAGCGCTTTGGTGAGACCCTGGCTCCCGACATTCCCAGGAAGATTGTCTAGTGAATCCCTCCTGGTACGTCCCCGGTCACCATGCCACGCCAGTCTCTGGTTGCCACGCACAAGCCACATCCTGACCGTGGTCTGATGTCCGGCAGCCGATGCTCTGCAGAGATGAAAACGCTCTCATCTGGGGAGGGGTGATGGTCTTCATCTGGACCCCGACACGCTGCCCCCCAAACCTCACACACTCTGGGGACAGGAATCAGCGGTGAGTCTGGGGGTGCCGGCTGTCTTCAGACACGGGAGTGGTTACTCCATGGGACTTCGGCCTTCGTCACTAAGTGTTCAGGTGACAGAGCCCCAATAAAGCCTTACTTGGAAACAGAGCACTTTCTGGGCTTGAATAATTCACAGGCCCAGGTGGAGGCCAGTGAATGACCCCGGAATGACTGACGCCCCTTGGCTTTGGTAGCTGGTCCCGGCCCATTCCAAGTTCTCTAGGAAGCCCCTGCCCTTCCCAGATGTCGGTTTTCGGCTCCAAAGAGGGGCGCCGCCCCCTGAATAACACGGTCTCGTGGCTGGAAGGAACACACACCAGTGAACCCGCCACCGCCACAACCCTGCCACCGTCCTCAGATCTTCCCTGGCCCACAGGACGCCGATGAGAGATGGGCCCAAGCCGTCGGTCCTTGCCCCCGTTGCTGATTTCAAAAGTAAGCCAGTGTCGGGTTGTGACAATACGAGCACAGAGGTCACCTGATCCAATGAAAGGAAACTTTTCTAGGAATTCAAAGCCTTGTTTAATTTTTAAAAAACACTAAAAAGATTCATTCTTTTAAAAAACCCTCTTTCTCCTAGTCTCGTGTGAGAGAAGGAAATGATAAAGACAGCAGAAACGATCAGTGACGCTCTGCCTACAGCGTTCGCCGTTGGGGCTGCAACGCTGCCTTTTGCGAATCCTTTTGTCATCATTAGACCAAGTGACGCCCTGGAGCCCTGACGTCAGCTTTGCAAGGACTGGCCTGGCCCACTCTTGGAGAAACGACGCTGCTGTGGGGAGGAGGCAGCTGCGGCCACGGCGAGCCGAGCTGTGGCTTTCGATGGCTTCAGTGCCTCTTGGTTCTGGGGACGCATCCTCAGGGTCAGAGCACACCGTCCTGCCAGCCGCTAAGGTCACCCACCCCGAAAGAGGCCACGTGGTTCTTCGTCCTCCTGGCGGGCCACAGAGCCACCCGCTGCTCACCCATAGGACTGACCCTTCCCACCCAGTTTCCTGACAACCTGTGGAGCTGAAGGGAACGGGGGAAGCCACCTCGGGCCCTGCCTGTGTCTCCTGACAGCTTTTCTAGACTATGAATCACACACAGCTCTCTATGTCTGATGGCCATTTTAGGATTTTTAAATTGTTTTAACATAAAAATATTTTTTTTCCCAAAAATACTCCAGGCTCTTTCTCTTATAAGTCATTTTCTTTTTCTCCTGTAAAAAGTCCCCCTGCCCTGCCTTCTTAACATAAAGCACTTATTATGCACCCAAAGTGCCCTTGAGACCTAAGATCTGAAGCAACTCTGAGGACGGGACAGAGAAGTGTGAGCGAGGGGTAGGGGCAGGGAGGGCGGGACGGAGGAGGGGACAGAGGGAGGGAGGAAGCTGTCCACTGGAGACTTCTGTCACCGTGTCTATGTGGCTGCGTCGACCAAGGGGTCCTGAAAAGCCAGACCACAGCAGACAAGGGGAAAAGGCGGAGGGGTCAAGAACAACAGAGGGAAGACGCAACAAACCCAAAACAGTTTCCATCTCAGACCAAAGGCCCCCAGACAACAGAATTCCAGCTGATAGAAAAACCACAGAACAAAGAAGATTCTAGAAAATAGAAAGTGTTGGGATTACAAAGTTGCACATAGCATCAGTACAAACTGGTCTTTGAACATCCTTTGCCAGAGCAGCTGTAGTGTCCCAATTGTCAGGGGAAAGAAAACACCAGCGTGAGGAGAGGACGTTTCCCCTTCTGGTTTATCACAGCATTTTGCTTCTTTGTTTTGTTTTTTTGTTTTTGTTTTTTTGGCACTGCTTCCTTTTTTCTTGTTTTCCGTTCAGCCATCAGAGCCTCTTCCGGATGGAAACCACACCGTGCACGTCTAGCTTCCTGTTTCCTGGGCTGAATGTTCTTTGGTGGAGACCACTCTTCCCCCTCTGATATGACTGATGCTTTTGATTTTGCTTGTTTGTTTTGGAACTTCTTGATGAAGATTACGAAAACTTACAGACTCCTGTGGCCAGGGACGAGTTGATTTCCAAGTACACTCTAACGCAAGTCAAGTTCGTACAGTTTTGGAGCTGACAGAATGGTGTCTGGAGAGGGCCAAGACCCACACGTTCTCTGCTGGTCCACTAGAACTCTTCAGTTTTTCTATATTTTGTGTTTACTTCCGCAGATCTAAAACACACACCTGGAGGGAAAGACAGAGGCACCTGTTATCTCGAGAGATGACACAAACGTGCCTTTAGAGCAGGGGTCGGTAGACGGTGGTCAACCACCGATTTTTGTGAATAAAGTTTTATTGGAACACAGTGATGAAGGTCAGAGAAGCTCCAAGAACAGGCTAGTGCCTGCACACCTGACCAACCAAACTCAAGCAAAGAGCACTGGGGGAAACACCAGGCAAGGACTAAGGTCGACGTGGCAGAGTGACAGTGCCAGCAGCAGAAGCCACAGCCAGATGCCTACATGGCGAGGTAGGTGGCAGCTTAGGCCTAAGAGCAAGGCCCCCGAGAACATTTGGGGACCCTGGACTTCGAGGTCAATGCTGTGCTGTGCATGGGAGGAGGTTGTGCTGCATCTCTGGGTTCCACCCAGGAGATGCCAAGAGCCCCCCAAACCCAAGCAGTGACAGCCCAACAGGCCTCCAGGTATTGCCTAATGTCCTCAGAGGGGCAGAGCACCCCAATATCATCCAGGAAGTTTTGACCAGAAGGACATTCTGCAAGGGCTGATGCGAGGGCCACTCTCAGATGTGGGGCCACCCCAAGCGGTCCCCGCGCACGATCTGAGCCCTGCCGAGTGCCACCCCGGCTTGCCCCGACCCCACGCTTGCCCCTGCCAACTCGAGCACTGCTTACGGAGCCATTGGAGGCGCTGGCGCCCACTTTGTCCCCGCGAGCGTTCCAGCACACCTCGAAGATGCCACTGGTGCCTCGGTAGCTGTAGACAAGACTGCCACTCTGTGGAGAAAGCAGAGTGACCAGCACTTACCACACGGGGTGCAGCCCACCTGCCCGCCCAGGTGCTGCACGGGTCTCGGGGACAGCGGGGAGCTGCTCATAAAGGGGAAAAGAAGGTGGTGGCTCCTCCAAGGAGGGACGTCTCCAAGATGTCTTGCTTGGAGCTGTGAGCCCTGAGGACAGCAGAAGCAGACACCTTTCCCGGGGAGGGAGTGGCCCTGGGTGTGTGTCCCGGGCAAGTGTGCAGCCAGGCGGAGCTGGACAGACAGCCCGGGACTGGGCTCTCCATGGGGGGTGGCAGCTCATTCCTGAGCACCGGTTCCCCAGTGCCTGTTCTGAGCCCAGGTCACTGCAAACACAGCTACTCGGGCATTACTTTGCAAAGGACTCAACCCCGAGGGTCAAGAGATTACCTGAGTATTCCAGATATGGACACACTTGTCAAAGGAGCCGCTGGCCAAGTACTTCCCGTCGGGGCTAAAAGCGACACTGTAGACAGTTTCCTGGTGTTTGGTCAGCGTGTGGATACACACCCCTCGCTCCACATCCCACAGCCGGACCGTGGAGTCAAACGAAGCACTGCGGAGACGGAGGGGACACGTTATCACCTGAGCACGCGGGCGTTTAGCACACGTCCCTCCAACACAGGCCACACCTCACAGGAGCCGTCTCTCTCTCCCCGCTTCTAGGTCCAGATCGGTGAGCTTCTCCTCCTAAAATGCAACTCAGATGCAGTGAAAACAAAGCCATCGTCACAAAACAAACAACTTTTGGTGCTGTTATTCTGAAAGCAAATTGATACCCACGTTCCTATGTTTCTGCATTTGTTTAAAGATATAAATGGTAAATACTTTTGTGGAATATTTATCAAGTTTTCTAAGATGCTCTTACATTGAAAAACTTCTATTGTTACCAACAAATGCAGATAGCCAGGTTTGGAAAAACAGCGAATAGAGTGAATAAATATTTATAAAATTTTTAAGCCAACAGGAATTAAAACACAGTCACATCTACACATTCGACCACATTGCTGAGAGCTGCAAATTTCAGTTATTTTCAAATTTAAAATAAAGTACATATCACAAACCTGCTATCTGGCTTTCTTTTTCTCTACAGGGCTGGTACCACCCTGTCCTTTTCGTGTGTGCTGACTAAAGGGTCATTTATGTTCCTAACGGGTAACACGTGACACAAAAGGACCTCCCAAGTCACCAATACATGATTATAGCACGCGGTGCTGTATCGTAGTAATTTAAGTGGCTTTTAGGACAATTACGTGAAATAAGAGAATTATGGCCTTTGTGTTGTTCTGTTCAACCACTCGGCTGATACAGGGATTCATTCCAGTCTTTTCTAAGAAACAAGCTTGGTTGGCTGAGCACTTTCAACAAGCTGCTCGCTCCTGGCGCAGCCGGCTGGCTCCCGCTGTCCCAGAGGCAGGTGGCAGGCGTTCTCCGCTTACAGGAGGGGTGTGCCCGCCTGTCACTACCCTCTCTCTGCAGCTACACAGAATAACCCGCTGCTGCCTCCTGGTACCCAAACATTCCCCTTAACTCTCCTCTCTTGTAGGCTAAGGGGACATCCACATTTCATGGGTCTAGATCCTGGTTTTCAGACCCCTAAGGAGCTCGGCATTCGGTCTCAGAATCTCTTTAGCTTGTTCTTCTAAAAGTTCTTCCTGAAATAACGAGAGTGGAACGTTCTACTCTTAATGGGGTCTGGCGAGCATCAGGGCACAATAATGCTCTTGAATGAAGCCTAAAGCCACGTGGTTTTGGGGAGGCCACCTTTGTCACTTATAACCCCTCTTCCCAATTCTGGCGGTGACTGGCTGGCCACTCCGCTCCCTCCCAAGCTGGTGTCTTAGAGGACTCACTATATAAAATGTCAGGTCAAGTCTGGCTGTGGCTGGGGGAACCTTTATCCCTGCTTGAAATTCCTGCCCCTAGAAGCCCTGAGTTGAACGAATAAACCAAGCCCAAGGTCCGAGGTGAACTCTTTCCCTTTCCTTTCTCTGCTGTCAGGAAAACCTTCAGCAAAGCCAAGTGCCTGAAGCCCTCTCAACACGTGCCTTCTCCCAGCCTCAATTAAAAGTTCTATCTCGGCCCTTTCAAAAGGGAGCTACGACGTTCAATGCTCCAGCAAAATGTCCTGTTCTCTCCACGTATGAGGAAGTTCTGCTGTTATGCTGCTGACTCAGTGACAGCAGGCCAGGCTGCGTTCAGGAGCCGAGGCTGGGCTGTGCAGGGGTCCTGTCCTTACCTTGCCAGCATGATGTTGGAGTTGGGGTTGCTGGTGGCCGGCCCGGTGGGACTCCACTTGATGGTGTATATCTCTTTGCTGTAAGCTTGCAGGTCATGCACACACGTGTCCTGCTTCATGCTCCAGATCTAGAGAACACAGTGGTAACAACATGAGCAAGCTATGTACCTCCAGCGAGCCGAGAGACTGCTGGCTGTGAACCGTACACAAGCCATTGGAGTGTCCCACTGGAAAAACTGCAGGTCATTGCCCAGGAAGGGCTGGGACTCCTAGCAGGACCCTTGATTGGTACATCAGAGTTCACTGGGCGAGAGCTAATCTGACAGTCAGTAATGGGACAAATTACAGAGGAAGGAAGAGGACTCAATGCAGATAACCCCCAAAGGAACAGGGAATGTGAGATTTGCGTTGAGTACTGGGGGCTGTTTAGGGTTAAACAGCTCATCCCTACAGATGCCAACTGTACCTTTAATGTCATGTCATCAGAGCAGGATGCTAGCAACATTCCAGAAGGATCCCATTTGATAGCATTGACTTCATTCTGAAAGATAGAATGGGTTTGGAAAAGAAATCAAGGCCTGAGATCAGACCCAGTGGCTGTCTACCAGGGGACAGTAGCGCTCTGTCATCATGGTGGCCGTCCACCAGGGGGCAGTAGCACTCTTTCACCCTGCCGTCCACCAGGGGGCAACAGTGCTCTGTCATCCGGCCGACCATCCACCAGGGGCAATAGTGCTCTGTAATCCCAGCAGCTGTCCACAAGTGGGCAGTAGTACTTTCTCATCCTGCTTACCGTCCAGCAGGGGGCAGAAGCACTCTGTCATTCGGCTGACCATCCACCAGGGGGCAATAGTGCTCTGTCATCCCAGCGGCTGTCCACCAGGGGGCAATAGTGCTCTATCATCCAGCCGACCACCCACCAGGGGCAATAGTGCTCTGTAACCCCCGTGGCTGTCCTCAAGGGAGCAGTAGCACTCTCTCATCCTGCCTACCGTCCACCAGGGGGCAGTAGTGCTCTGTCATCCCAGTGGCTGTCCACAAGGGGGCAGCAGCACCCTCTCTTCCTGCCTACCGTTCACCTGGGGGCAGTAGTGTTCTGTCATCCTGCCATCCACCAGGGGGCAATAGCGCTCTGTCATCCCAGTAGCTGTCCACAAGGGGGTAGTAGCGCCCTGTCATCCCAGCAGCTGTACACAAGTGGGCAGTAGCACTCTCTCATCCTGCCTACGGTCCACCAGAGACTGCTGGTGGGGGCAGTAGCGTTCTGTCATCCTGCTGGCCATCCTCCAGGGGGAGCAAGATTCTGTCATCTTGGGCCGAGCCCGTGGCGCACTCGGGAGAGTGCAGCGCTGGGAGCGTGGCGACACTCCCGCCACGGGTTCGGATCCTATATAGGAATGGCCAGTGCACTCACTGGCTGAGTGCCCGTCACGAAAAAGACAAAAAAAAAAAAAAAAAAAAAACGATTCTGTCATCTTGCCTACCATCCACCAGGGGGCAGTAGTGCTCTGTCATCCTGCTGGCCATCCTCCAGAGGGCAGAAGCATTCTGTCATCTTGCCTACCATCCACCAGGGGGCAGTAGCGTTCTGTCATCCTGCTGGCCATCCTCCAGAGGGCAGAAGCATTCTGTCATCTTGCCTACCATCCACCAGGGGGCAGTAGCATTCTGTCATCCTGCTGGCCATCCTCCAGGGGGAGCAAGATTCTCTCATCCTGCTGACCGGCCACCTGGGACTTTCCCCGAAAGCAAAGCACAGAGCCCGGGAGGCCATGCATTTTCCTTTTTCTCACTTTGCCTTTTTCATTTATATAAAAGCACAGCCATATACCACAAATGAGCAGCCACCCTCATCAATATTTCTTGAAGGGAAAAAATTCCATACTAGGAAGGAAGCAAATGAAGAATTCACATACAATATAGGCAGCAAATAAAAACACCAAAACCACAGCTGTTTTTAAAACTGGACATGGAAATCACTTCCCTGTGCATTTTTAATGCAACAGCTACTCCTTCTATCTAAATCTGCTACATTTTTCTGGCGAGTGGCGGTGGACGGGGGTCAATGCAGACAAACGAAGCCCCTCAGCCACGGTGGGGTTCCACGGGGAACAGGAGGCCCATGTGCCCCAAGTGCACGAGCACACGCCAGAGCCCAGAGGGTGGCTCTGTGAGAACACCCGGGAGAAACAAAACCCACCCAAGGGTCTTGAGCTCCAGTGCAAACAGCCTGGAAATACAAAGGGCAGGGGAGTTCTACCAGGCAGCTCAGCATGCTGGGTGCACAAAGGAGCAGGACTGTTCCTCAGGGCCACCAGGGCCCCGAGACCCTGAGGCTAAGCCCTGGGGGACAAAGGCAAATGTACCCGGCAGGCAAGGGAGAGGGGGACACACAGGGAACACGGTTCTACAAAGGAACAGCCTGTGGCAGAGGAAAACTGTGCCGCACATGGAGACCAAGGAGAAGGTGCACCCACAAGGGGCTTTTCCTTAGGGTGACTGTAGGGCCCCATCTGCTCAGGACAATCCCACAATATTATGCCTGCTGTCCCAGCCCAACAATTAACTAACTTCACACTCATAATTCATTTTCTAAATAATTTCACACTCCTAAGGACTCTGGTTTGGAAGATAAATTATACGGTCACACTACTTTTTAAGGAAACTGAGTTCTGAAGGGTGTGAAGCAAAGAAGTGACAAGGCCACATCAGTGTTCCACATGGCACGGGTGGCCTGGGAAAAGGGAGGAAGAAAGCCTGGAGTCCAGGGAGTGGGCTCCTGTGTGAGCCAGGGGAGGATGAAAGGGTCAGACTGGAGAGCAGCATGTGTGCAGAGGTGCGTGTGAGTGCCCGGGTGTGTGTGAGTGTGCAGACGTGTGTAAGTGCATGGATGTGTATGAATACATGGACATGTGTCTGAGCATGTGGCCATGTATGCTGGTGTGCATATGTGGACGTGAGTGTCCAGGAGTGTGAGTGGGCATGCATGTGAGTCCAAGGAGTGGGCTCCTGTGAGCCAGGGGAGGATGAAGGTGTCAGACTGGAGAGGGGATAATGTGTGGACCTGTGTGTGACTGTGCAGATGTGTGTGTGCACGTATGTGTGCGCAAGTGTACATGAGTGTGCATGACTTTGTGTGCATGTGCACTCACATGAGTGTGCCTGCGTGTGTGTGAGTGTGTATGCATGTATGTGTGTGTGTGCATGTGCCGAGTGTGGAGGTGTGAGTGTGCATGCATGTGTGGGAGTGTGGGCGTGTGTATATGCACAAGGGCAGCTGGTTCTGGCTGCGGCTGCTGAGAGGAGAATCGATGGGCAGGTTTCTTGGGGCCCAGGAATTTGGAGCCAGTCACCATGAACTGTCTCCAGCTGAACCCTCCTGGGAATGGAGTGCCAACCCCACCCACCCGCCACTCCCAGCCCAAGTCACAATTCCTGGGAAGCATCGAGAATCAGCTCAGAAGTCTCAGGAAGAAGTAGGCTCAGCCACATTTAGCTTGAGGCTTGTTCCAAATGATTAGCCACAAGGAGACCCATTTAAAGAGCCAAGTGGTGGCACGGTGGTAAAGTCCCGGGCACGGCAGCTGGAAATCACATAGCTATGTGACTTTGTACCCTACAGCACGCACAGACTGCGGGCAGCGCTATTAAAAGTTTGCAGATCATCCAGGGTTAGAGGAGAAACAAGTTTAGACCAGAAAAAGCAAGTGTCCCTTTGTAACCACAGCCAGATATTCACGGGACAATGGATGCCTGTGCTCCAAAAGCACCTTCTTTTGGAAGCAGGGACACATTGGGCCGGGAGCTGAGACTGGTGGGTACTAGGGAAAGGTGCAGGCACTGAGGTCAATGGAACTGAGTTCCCTTAAATTGGTGGCATAATGGGAACTCCCCAGGGGCTTTGATCAGACTCCTCTGCTTTAACAGGGGATCCCCAACATCTAATGACATTCTGGGTGCTGGTGAGAATAAACAAGAAGCCACAGGAGAGAGCCCAGGTGGGAGCCATGAATTCTCCCTAGGGAATCCAGAGGACATCTGAATGGGGTCGTGGAAGATGGAAAGGATTTTGTGTCAGACCAGGGACATGGTGAGGGGGTGTAAGGTGGAGGCTGTGAGAGTTTAAGGCAGGGAAGCATTTCAGGAGGGGCTGAGATGAGGTGTGAGGGGCTCGACCACACGGGTCTTCCAGGAGAACTGAGGAATGGGGGGTTTTTTGGACACTAGAGGGATCTGCTGGGGAAAGACTGGGAAGAGCCTCACGTGCTTTGCTAAAAAATCTGGTAAGTCAGCTGCTGCTCATATTGTTCTTTTCTGGTATATG
This sequence comes from Cynocephalus volans, assembly GCF_027409185.1. Classification (NCBI taxonomy): domain Eukaryota; kingdom Metazoa; phylum Chordata; class Mammalia; order Dermoptera; family Cynocephalidae; genus Cynocephalus; species Cynocephalus volans. The sequence continues at coordinate 10,415,777 of NC_084478.1, forward strand.
ATGAGATTATTTTTTCAGCCTCTGTTTGCTTTTATGACTTTCTCTTTATCATTGGTTTTAGTGTTTGCTGACCACATGCCTAGGTGTACACATATCTTTCTAGATGTTCTGCTTGGGGTCTGCTCAGCTTCTTGGATTGAATGTTGATGTTTTCCACCAAATTTAGTAAAATGTGGCCACTGTCGCTTCAAGTAATTTTCCTGTTCCGTTCTCTTTTTTCTACCCATATAACACAGATATATGTTTAATATTGTCCCATACCTCCATAAGCCTCCACTCATTTTTTCAGTCTTTTCTGTTCTTCAAATTGGCCATTCTATGATCTCCCTTCTGGTTCACTAACCTTGCTTTTGCAATCTCCAGCCTGCTGTTACACTCGTCTAATGAGATTTTCGTTTCAGATATTGTGCTTCTCGGTTCTCCAATTTCCATTTGCTTTTTAGAAACATAGTATTTCCATTCTCTGCTGACACTCCCCATCTATTTACTTATTACAAGCATCTTTTCCTTTATATCCTTGTACAGTTTTTTCATAGCCTTTGCCGCAAAGTCCAACATCTAGATCACCTCAGGGTCACTTTTTCTCACTGCCTCCCCGTCACTGGGTTAATCCAACTGCCTAGGGTAGCTGTGGCAGCTCAAGAGCAAAGGTCTGCAGAGGAACTGGTCTGCTGTCACGGCATCTTTTGATTCTAGGTAAAAAATATAAAAAGGCTCCCACATCACATTCTCATGAACTCAAGCCTGAAACTCAGAAGTCCCACTTACTGTGTGTCCTTGGAAGGTTTTGACTGGGCGGTCACAGCCGAGTCTGCATACATGAATACACATGTCTGTGCTACAGGAGGCAAAGGTAGTGTTGTGCTGCCAGTCCACGTCAAGAGCAGGGGCTGTGGAGCAGGAAAGACTGGGAGGACGCTGACATTTATCAACTGTGCACAGAGTTCGGCTGACTTAGAACAATTAACAGCACGGTGGAGAAGCCATATCTAGTAACACGATAAAACATATTCCCGCGTGAACAGACTCTTACTTTCAAAGACCTTAAAGACCCTCTCCTCCCACATTTGCAGGGACGACAAGATGCCTCTGGAGAGAGGCCCCATGGCCCTTTCTGTGCCCCATGGCATGCAGCATCTCTTGCTCCCATGGCACAGGTGAGAAAGGGCAGGTGAGGTGTGCCGGCTGCCTGCCCCCGCACCTTCCTGCTTGAGCAGTATCACCATGGTGGGCCTGTTTGATTTGTTTTCACAGAGAGAGGAGAAAAAAGAAGAGGAAAAAGATTTCATAGCCTGTGCTCAAGACACCCCAATTAAAAAACCTCCTGCAAACCATTAATGCATCCCATGGATTTGGGGATAATTAGTGTCAACAAGAATCCCATATTAGGGATGAAATTGGGTGAAAGGTTCAGGACTCGTGATGAACACCCTCCCTGAGTCCAAGAGACCCTCTGCTCTGCTGAGGGTTTTTAGGTGACTGGCCTCTGGTCACTCCCCGCTAGACCTCTCCATGTCCCGCCTTTCCCTACTCCTTGTTCCAGTGTGAGCCCTGCCCCTGAAGGGACCTCAGAAGTAACGACGACGGGAACAATACAAAGGTTAACTAATTCTGCAGTTTAGTTACGGTCTCATTCTCTACTTTCTGGATTCTTTGCTGGGACGGCAGCGGGAAATCCAGCCACTTTCCAATGCACCGAAATGCCCAGGACCATTGTTAAAAGCCCAGCCCTCGTTCTGTCCTCAGAGCCCGGTGCCCCAAGACGTTGGAAGAACATGTAAAGACCAGGGTGGCGAAGTCAGAGCAGCCAGACTCCATCCTTGTTCTGTCCCTCAGGCAGGTCCTGGGGTCTCAGCTGCACACAGGGATGTTCTGTCAAGCCCTCAGGGGATGCTGAGCGTGGAGTGAGACAAGCCATCTCAGGCCATCAGCACAGCTACCAGCCAGAGGAGGGGTACAGATGTGTTAGTCCCCATGGCCGTTGTATCTGTGGCCTCCAAGCCTCATGCCTGTCCAGTTACAGGGAGCGGGTCTGCGGCTGAGGGTGGCTGCTCCGACCTCCTCTCAGGCACCCACTTACTCAAGTGATCACTTGGCACTCCGGGGACCTCATGGCCATGCACCGCTCATGTCTGTATAGTCTCTGCTCCCCTGAGGCAGTCCCACTGGAACACTCCCTAGAGGCATTTACGCATCAAGTGAGAGGTGATGGCAGGAGGCAGGGGGCTCGGGAAGGAACAGCAAGGGGGAGAGGGAGCTGAAAACCCTCAGCACCAAGTCTCTAATGGGCTTCCCTGGAAGACAGCTGACTTCTGGGGGAATTAAGCAGATCCCATGCGACTCCCCTGGGAGCTCACGTCTGTTCTCCCCGGGACTTCATCCCTCATGCCTTTTCCCTTTGCTGATGTTGCTTTGTATCTGTTCCCACAAGAAGTCTTAGCTGTGTATGCTGAGTCCTGTGTGTCAACCCAGCAGACCGCCAAACACGGAGTGGTCTCGGGACCCCAACACAGCAGCCCTCCTGGAGCAGCAGGACAGAGAAGCCTGCCTTGGCTCTTTGGCTGGTTCACAGTCGTGTTTCCAGACTCGGGAGCAGGTGGGTGTTGAGGCATCTGTACCTTGCAAACCTGAACGACAACACTTAACACGAAATGGGTCTCCTTCCCACCAGCGAGGTTCCACAGGCTGCTCCCTCTGTGCGTTCACAATTACTTTAAGGGACATTTCACAGAACTCTGAATCATGACTTTTAAATTACGAAATCAAAACAAACCTCACCTGAATGGAAAGGAAACTGTTGTTTGGGTTCTCCTGTGTGGGCATCCCAAATGATTGTTGTCTGTGCTCCGCAAACAAAGGAAAAAGTTAGTAATTATTCTTCTTGCAAAGTTTTCTCACGAAAAATGCATCATGCAAGAAAAGACAGTGGGCCCTTATTCCTTCTAAACCAGCACAGTCCAATAGAGCTATTCCTTTAATTTTTCAGGGAAGCTGTAGGAAGTTCAGGATGAGGAGAGGTCATATTATTAGGAGAAGGGGAAGCAGAGGGGAGTGTTCTTTTCTCTGTAGTTTTGGGGTTTTTAGTGGCTGGCTGGTAAGGGCATCTGAACCTTGACCTTGGTGTGACACCTTGCTCTCCCCAAATAAGCTAACTGCCTAGCACTGTCCCATAGAGGTATCATGTGAGTCACTACACTAATTTTTAATTTTACAGTCACCACATTAAAAAGAAAAAAGAAACTGGTACAATTCATTAACAGTGTATTTTATTTCACTCCAATATTGCCAAAATACTATTGTTTCAACATGTAATCAGTATAGAAAAATATTAATGAGGTATCTGACATTCTTTCTTGCCCCCCATCCTAGGGCTTGGAATCACAGCGTGTTTTACACACAGCAGTTTGGACGGCCACATGTGATGAGCTACAGCCACACGAACTGGTGGCAACTGCAGCGGACACAGCAGCCTTAACTGAGACCTGAGAAAACTACCCAAATCAGTGGTGATTCCCCCTCATCCCAAAACGCTAAAAAACCTGTAACAAAACATATCTAAATGTCTTTTCAGCAGTTTTCCAAATGAAGAGCTGCACAAACAGACATTTCTGGAAATTCCCCTGACCGACCCTCCATGAACCAGGACCACGAGATGTGGCAAAGCCATCGGATTATGCCCGGGTCAGGCGCTGATTTATGGGTCTACAGTAAGGAAAACGGTGATCGGCACCTTGGAACACAAAGTAAATCATGAATTCTGATGAACTTATTGATGCTAGGAACATACTTAAAGCAGCAGCCAGGGGCAGCTCCATAAATACCATTGGAATTAAGTCTTCATTAACCGGAATTTTCAACGTCATTGGAAACTTTACACCTGTCTGTCAGTGAGACTTCATAAAGATTTCGTTTTAAGAACTGGTTATGTTTTGGGTTGATTGTAGAAACATTCAGAGGAAACACTCAGAGCAGCAAGTGTCTTTGAAACATGGTATTCCTACATTTGGGGTCAGCTCTAGACCACCTGTCACTGTTTGTCTGCAACTGTTTTCTTAATTTGTCAAGCACAAACAAATGTGGTTTATATATTGTGAGTACAATCGGTCCTTGAACAACGTGCGGGTTAGGGTACCGACCCGGACACAGTTGAAAATCCACGTGTAACTCTTGCCTTCCCCAAAACTTAACTACTAATAGCCGACTATTGATATGACGCCTTACCAATAACATTAACATTCAATTAAAACATGTTTTCTATGTTATATATATTATATACTGTATTCTTACAATAAAATAAGCTAGAGAAAAAAATGTTATTAAGAAAATCACAAGGAAGAGAAAAATACAGTTATAGCACTGTGCAGTATTTACCAGACCAAAAAAGTTCCATGTATAAGTGGACCTGTGCTGTGTTCAAGGGTCAAACTGTAAGTAAACTCACAAATGTCTGATACAATTTCACATGCTACAATCAGTCACTGGAACATTTAGTTGACATTTATGTTAAATATACATTGAACCGAAGAAAACATTTCCCAAAAGCTTTGGGAATGTGAAATATATTTTCGTCACTTTGGGATAAGCATACACTGAGGGTCACACCAGCATCCTCATAAATTACATTTTCTCCATGGGTATTATGTTCAAGGACACTGTTATTATTCCTGCCATGGTTGACTAAGGAGTAAAGAGGGACATATATGGCCCAAAAGACTAACATGATTCCAAATATGCATTTTTACTGATCGTACAGTCCGTCACCTGGTAGAGTCAAAATAAATAATTGGTGAGAAACACACAAATGAATGTAAAATAAAAGATCCGCCAGGTGGGAAGGAGGCCAGGAAACGATTTAGAATGCTCGTCAAGTCGGAGGGCAGAGTTACTGGTAAGCCGCGACCTGATCCTCCTCCACGCTGCACCAGCTGTGTGTCACTAGACAAGTTAATAAACCTCTCTGGGGCTCCAGTTCTTCCTCTGTAAAATGGGATTGATCATACTAATGCCTGCCTCCATCTTGAGAGTATCGGATGGGTTAGCACACATAGTAGTAAAGTGCTTGCTGTAAATGTTAGCGATCATTTTCATGAATTATTTTCATAATTCAAGTGGCAGTTACCGATGGCCTGCTGAAGGCATGACAGAGTGCTGTGTATGCGTATTACTTGAACTAGAACATCTTGGGAAAAATTTGATGGTAGTTACATGACACATTTAGTGTGTCAACCACAGCAGCTTATCTTTTCTTATATTATAATAAATTAGGCTCCCAAGTCCGAATGAAGAGTTTCTTGGCTTAAATATAGAGAAAAGGAACAAATGATTCACTGACCTACACAGTTATATCCACATACAGGCGCTGGCACTCTTTTTCTATTAAGGGCCACCTGGTAAATACCTTAAGCTTTGAGGGCCAATGGTCTTCTGTTGCAACTGTTCAACTCAGCCACTAAGGCGTGAAAGCAGCCACCGACAATTCTCAACAAATGGGAGTGGCTGTGTATCAATAAAACTTTATTTAAAAGAACAGGTGATGGGCCAGTTATGGCCTGTGTGGGCTGTACCCTGCCAAGTGCACCCATGACTTCTCCAAGAGTGTGATGATGTTTAGAGTTCGTTTATTATTTTATATTAAATTTTACAACTTGAATGAACAGAAAGCAGTAACAGAGTAAAGTTGTCAAACTATCATGAAACCAGTGTAGTTTCTGTGGGGGAATGGTTCTATGTCTCCTTCCTCTTTGTTCTGGGATCTTCCACCCCAGGATGGCTTCGAGAGGCACCTGTCTCTAATGCCATCACGTCTCTCTGGCAGCCCTGCCCAAGTGCAGAGCAAGGGAGTCCCACTTTGGCTCCGTGGCCTGTCAGGGGACAGTGCCCTGTCCCTAGGTCCGTTTTACTCCTGCTCGGGAAATGTGCAGTCCACAGTGGGAAGCAGGAGCTTATCAAATTAGGAAAGCAGAAGTCTGCTAAGAGAACAGTCTGTGTCACTAACATCACTCTAGGGGTGAAAGTTTACACAGAGCACACCCACACCACCTGCTCTGTCCAGCCATTGATAAACACAGTCTGGATATTTTCCTCTCTTTATCATTGAACTATGAACCTCAAAAGAAGGGACACTTTGCACAGAGGTCTGTAGAACAGTGGAATATACTGACAGAGATTATGTGCTATAAATTAACACTAAGATCAAAATTACAAAAGCAAAACCTATACAGGTCCTTTTGATTTCTTAAGGGGAAGGAGAAAGCCTAAGAATTCAAAGAAAACACCGTGTTATCTGGAGACTGAAAATAAACATGTATAGATTGAAAGTATGTGTTTTAAGTTAATACTCACTTTGTCTACACCAGCACTCAAAATATAATTCCCCTTTTTATTCCATTTCAAGGCAAAGATGGGGACTTTATGTTGGCCTAAGGTGCTGGCCAGGTTACCTGTTATGTCAAAAAAATACAGACAAACATTGACTTCAAAGTCATGGTCTGTTCACTTCACGGTTACATACAGAAGCAGGTCCTGTCCAACCCCAACACGACAGACGCAGGACTTACCATCTTCCGTCCATATCCTTGCAAAACCGTCGTATGAACCTGTGGCCAGAAGTGTCCCATTGCTCTGCAGGCCAGAAAGAGACACAAACCCCCAGAAGCAGCTTAGTAGTGGTGGCACCAGAAAAGCACACAGAACTCGCCAGGATCCCAAGTCTATAATATTCCTAAGCCGATAACTGATGCCACATTAAGAGACTAACGGGTCATCTCTGACTACTTCAGCACACACTGCTGTTAAATTAAACGCAAGGCATGTGGACCAGGAAGCGAGAAAGCCACACTGGAACCACTCACCTTGTGTGCTGTCTAATTAAGGACAGAATTTAAAATACCTACAGAAAGTCATCCTAAGACTTTGCAGAAAGCAAAAAGAAGTTGAACGGCGTGTGACCCATGTATAAATGCACATAGCAGGTGGTCCTGAGCTCTCAAGGTGGAAAGTTTTCTTTCCTGGCTGCTTGTCACAGCTCCCCAGCTGAGCCTTCCCGGGGTCCCGCCTTCACGCTGTGAGGTCCCCCTCACAGAGCCATCAGGCTCGACTCGCTCATGCGTGCTGACCATGGTAAGGCACGGCCACCCAACACCCAGCTCGTTCTGTGCCTGCCATGGCCTCAGCAGGAGCTCTTGGAGATGGAGGGCACCTGTGAGCCCGCAGCTCAGGGCAGGGCCACCGCACCCTGACATTTCAAGGGGCCTGGGGGGTGGAAGATGCTTACGTTCCAGTCCAGCGAGGTGACATCTTTGTTACTGGGGACATCGTGTCCCCCCTCCCGTATACAGTGCCTCAACACAAGCTGGGTGGAGTCCCCGTTGCTGTGTTCATTAAGGTTCCATATCCTGGCCGTCGAGTCTCCAGACCTGCAGAATAAAAACACGCGCACGTTGGCTCTTGGTGGGAACAGCTCTTTCCACCCCTCCCATGCACCCCCCCTCCTCGCCATCTCTGCATTTAGCAGTTTTAAATGTCTTTGCTCCCCATCCCATGGAGAACACGGTGAGGAATGCCGACTTCACAATCCGAGACACACAGAGCTGTGGAGTGCACAGGACCCGCTCGGGATCTGCTCATGTCGGGAAGACGTGACACACGAGGTCAGACAACAGCACGTGTCCCTTGAGGCAGAATGCCAGAGACGAGCAGGGGTTCCCCTGACCCTGGAGCGTCCCCAACCTGACATCCTCACCCAGAAGCCAGCAGATCGCTGACAGGGTTCCAGGCAGAAATGAACACCTCGGACTCATGGCCCCGAAGGACTGTGGCTTTGTTGGGTGGAATCTCAACGTCCCCGTCAATTTCCATGGGTTTCGAGTGATTATCTGTTGTAGGAAACACAAAAAGGCACGTGGCTTATCAATACAAAAGAAACTCATTCTCAGGGGGCTTCTGTTTTAGGAACACCTTGTTTTTATGTACTAGGCGATACCATCTCTGATGATTATAACTAAATCATGGCTTTGTGTGATTGGGTATTTTATGTCTCTTTGTATTTTGCCAGTCTTCAAATTCGAGTGAGGAATACACTAATTTATTCCATAAAACTGGGGCCAGTCAACTATGACCCATGGGCCAAAATCTAGCCTGCTGCAGCCTCTCCTCATAAATAACGTTTAAGTTATTTACTGACGCCCACATATTTATGCATTACCTGCAGCGACTGTTACGGGATGAACCGTGTCCCCAGTACCTCAGACAGTGGCTGTATTTGGGGATGGGGTCTTTAAAGAGGTGATTAAGGTAAAATGAGCTTGCTAGAGTGGGTTTTAATCCAATAAGACTGATGTCCTTATAAGAAGAGGAGATTAGGACACAGACACACACAGAGGGACGACCATGTGAGGACACAGGGAGAAGATGGTGTCTACTAGCCAAGGAGAGAGGACTCAGGAGGAACCAGCCTGCCTCGCCTTGAGCTCGGACTTGCAGCATCCAGGCCTGCAGGGAGAAATGTCTGCTGTTTCTGCCGCAGATCTGCAGTGCTCTGTCACAGTAGCCCGAGCAGAGGAGGACAGCTGCTTCTGCATTTCAAGACAGAGTTGGGTCACTGTGACAGAGACTGCCTGGCCCTGAATGCCTGTGACAGCCACTGTCTGGCCCCTTAGGGAAAGTTTAGTAGCCCCTGCTTTACGGGAAAGAGAAGGCAGCGGTCCAGTCTAACCAGCACACAGTCAGCAGCAGCTGACAGTTTTGTAATGCAGTGTAGAGCTGAGTCTGCTGTTACATCTTCTTGTTCAGGTATTTTGGTGGAAAACCCCAGGAAGAGAAGGACTCACTTCTCAGTGGCAGGTAACCTAAGATCCACTGCTTCTGGGTCAACACATAAAAATATGAAAATACCTGGTGACCCTGCTTGGATTGAGAAGCCTGACACAAAATCTTCACAGCCTACCCTCAGGAACAGTGGGGCTATGAAAAAATGCTACTTCTTTTATGCTTCCCAAGTTCCCATGTGGCTCGGAGAAGATGAAGAAAAGCAAAATGATCTTCCACGTTTGGTGGATCCATCCCCTGATGATGGCGAGAGGACAGCTGGCGTCCTAGCCAGCCGTGCAGTGGGGGCCTGGGACTCTGTAGAGGCGTGCAGAGGAGGCCGTCACCTGCTCACTTATCCACAGGCAGCCGTGGCATGCTCCAGCCCCGACAGGCTGGTCTGCAGACCAGGTGTGAGGTGCTGAGAAGGGGGTCGAGGCGGCTGCTGCAGAACTTAAGAGCAGTGAGCCAGGGTGTATTAGCCACGTGCACGAGCAAGAGAAGGAGGCTGGGCTCCCTGGGGCAGGGGTCAGTGCCCAGACTCAGCCTGGGCAGAAGAACTCCCACTCCCACGGCCACAGCAGGGAACAGCCTCCAGAGCAACAGACCAGAGATGGGGAACGGGTAAGGAGCCGACCTCAGACCAGAGGAGTGGCAGAATGGCTCAGGTCCTGGATGGGGCACAGGCATGCCTTGCATTCTGACTGTGGGTCCCAGGACAGGGCACCTCTTTTGTCTCTGTTGTTCTAGTTTTAAATAGATATTCTGATGTGGGAGTTAGTTGGTGGAAGGTGCACCGGGCCTGAGCAAGTTTTATGATATGACTGTCGAGCTCTGACTCATCTGCTGCCTACTCTTGGGCCATTAGCTAACAGGTCTAACCTCCCGGGGTTTCGCAATGACCAAGTAAGATGATGCCTGGTGTCCGGGGCGTGGTGCCCTTGCACTGACCATGGGCTCGACTACTAGACCGTAATTTGGCTGAAAACCCTCTGCATGGAAGTCTGAGAGAGACACTTGCTCGTGTTGGACAGTGAGCATCTGGTACTTGTCCCTGTTACACGTGAGCCCTCAGGAGCAGGGCAGCAGGATTTCATAAAATCCAGGATGGGTGTCGAGAAGGTCGGGTCTAAGGATTTTAGTGACAACCAGGGAACGTGAAGGTCTTCCGGCCAGACAGTAAGCAAGCACTGGAAAGCAACTGGTGAGAAGTTGACAGCGGGCAGATCTCTAAGAAGTCGTTGCATTCGCCCAGCTTTAGAAGCACAATAAAGCGCCAGAAGCCCCACACTTACTTATTGTGTGTGCTCCGTTCTCCTCCCCGTTGACCGTGGCCTCTCTGTTCTTTGGTGGATTTTGCTGGGAAACTGCTGCCGGGGCTGCCGTGGCTGCTGCTGCCGCTGCGGCCGCCGCACTGGCCTGCTGCTGCGCGAGCTTCTCGCGGAACGCCTGCTGCCGCGTCTGCACCACGTCGGGCATCAAGGCGTCTATCAGGGACAGGGACTCTATGGGGCGGCAGTCAAACACAGTGCCATCCTGGGAAAGTAAGCCAAGGGCAGCCGTCAGCACCCACAAAAGAGGACCTCCAGGACCAGACTCTGCCTTCCAGGTGGGAGAGGTGCAGGAAGGTGGCCCAGAAACTGAGACGCCTGGGAGCTCAGGGGCTGGGGTCGGGGGTCGGCGGCATCAAGCAGGTGCCCGGACTGTAGGGGCAGGGCAGAGGGACTCCACGGTGGGCCAAGGACAGGGACGTGGACAAGGGGAACCGTCGATGAAGAACTAGGTATGATGGCTGTCCCGAGGGAGACCTGATATTTGGTAAGTGTCAACCTGAACTGGGGCATTAAGGACATGTGAACGTGTCTCCTTTATTCCAAGACAAAGGTGCTATATCCCTGATGCAAGGATTCTCAACAGGGGCAGGGGTGTGTGTATGGGGGGAGTAATTTTGTCTCCTTGGGGGACATCAGGGAATGACTGGAGACATTTTTCATTGTCACCACTTGGCGGGGGGTCTACTGGCAGCTGGTGGGTGGAGACCAGGCATGCTGGTCCACATCCTCCAGTGCACAGGACAGTCCCCACCACAGAGCAGGGTCCAGCCACAAATGTACCAAGTGCTGAGCAGGAGAAACCCTGCCCGGTGCCACGGCAAGTGTGGAATCTCTTAGTACCCACTTTTGTGGGAGGAGTAAGTCTTTGGAAGCATCGGCCCCGATTTAGAGATGCCTGCAGCATTCAGGATTTCCTTCCTGGTGCACGTGCCCATCTGATCTAATAAAATAAGCACTTGCAGCTACTTGAAACGACGCCCTGGGCTCAGGATTTAGACCGAATACAGCCACGATACAACCGACAATGACCTCGTTTAGTTCTGATTCACAGTTTTTGTATTTTTGAAAGATGACCGGTAAGGGGATCACCCTTGACTTGGTGTTGTCAGCACCACGCTCTCCCGAGTGAGCTCCAGTCTGAGCCTCTGATTCACATTTTTGTCTGAACATCCTTCGATTCTCTGGTACTATCAAAAAAATTTCTGTACACACTTAAAAGTAAGACGTGCTTTCCAAATACTCGCATCACATGAAACCCGCAGTGCTCAGGGTGCTGCCTGGTGGACGGACAAACACATTTTTGTGTGCTCTGAACTTGAGGCAGGAGAGGAGGAAGGCAGGACAGAGCTGGGACACGTGGACTCATCCGTGGGACTCAGCTGAATCCCGAGAGCACAGATGAAGCGGCCAGGGAGGTGAAGGGAACTGTTTAAAACCCAAATAACTGACTTTCAAAATTTCTATCAAAATGGCACAGCCCCAATCTAGAAGGTGGGAGGGGATACAAAAGAATCTGTGTGATTTTAATTGATGGTTTTTGTTCCATCTTTCCCCGGATCAGCTCCACAAAGAGCACAGTCGGGAAACCAGCACCTGAAGTCACTTTAACACAGGGCCATCATCTCTCTGTCCCTGACTGTCCCTCTGGTTATGCCCTCTGTCAGGCTCCCAGGAATGCTTGGGACCAGAAGCGTTTCACAGTGTGAAATTTGTTTCTGAGTTTGGAATACTTGCATTATACTTACTGGTTATGCACCCCAAATCCGAAAATCCAAAATCTGAAATGCTCAAGTGAGCATTTCCTCTGAGCATCACATTGACGCTCAAAAACTTCAGATTTTGGAACATTTAGGATTTCGGATTTGGGATGCTCAACGTGTAACAAAAACCAAACAAGCAACCCCAGCTTGCTCTCAGACGCCTGCAGGAAGCACACGCGGGCTGTGGACCGGGGCCCCGAGCCCCCCGCTGCTGGGAAGCCCAGCCCCGCACCCATCACGTACCTCGTTGATGCTGATCTCAGCCTCCACGTACTGCAGCCCCTTCTGTAGGATGGAGATGAGGGCGGCGGGCGGCACCAGCGTCCCGTTGATGTTGGACTGGCTGATGTGGCTCTCGATCCCGAACGTGAAGGCCGAGTGGGAAAAACCTGCAGCGAGAGGGAGGCCAGGCAGGTGAGACCAGAGCTGGAAGAGCGGGCACAGCCAGCAAGCTCTGAAGGGGGCAGCGCGCATTTCAACCACGCTTCATTAACGGGGTGGACACTGCTGCAGGACTCCCGGCTTCCGATGTGGGGTCAGGCAGGCAGGAAAGGGCAGGGGGGAGAGAGACGAGTGTGAGACCAAGGAAGACTGGGGAAGGGATGAGACGCTTTCATGGGAGGACCCTTTCAGTGCTATTAAGAAGCAAAAGGGAACAGAGTGGAGGCGGCCCCACGTGCCCTGGATGGCTGTCTCTTGCAGAAATCCCACTCTGGGCGTCCCCCGACCCCTCGGTTCACATATTCTTTGCAGGAGCTCAGTGCCGCAGCCTCTCTGTGTCCCCTTCCTCCCCCAGTGTGTCTCCTTTACTGCCTGTGTGGGAAGCTGCTTGGCAACTCAAAGGAATTTTGGATGAAGGTTTTTAAGGAAAAGTTCAGAAGAGCCAGGATGGCTACTGCATGTGGATGACAGCTGCGTTGCGAAAAGAAGGCAGTGGCATGAGGCATGGAAGGAGGTGCTGGGGGTCCACGTAGGGGTCTGAGGGCAGTGGGGAAGCTGCAACAGCCCCTCCTCAAGAACAGGAAAGTGGCCCCCTGCTGTCGGTGGGGGGATCTGTGCAGCTGCAGGTAAAACAGGCAGCCCAGTCTGGTGGGGCCTGATCACCCCGTGTGGCCCACAGGCGGCCCTGGGGTGCTCGAGGGCTCGTAATCCCAGGGAGGTGAATGCTGTGGGGGGGATCCGTGTAACCTGGACCCCCATGCTCGGCTCCCCGGCCAGAGGTGGGGCAGGGCCTCTCACTCCGTTTCTGTTGTCTGCTGATCGGGCAGCAAGGGTTCTCAAAGTGACCACTCCTCCTGACTTTGTTCTGCCCACTGTTTATGGCGACGTTGCCGGTTTGCAGGCTTAGTCCCTGGTTACCCGAGCAGGTGGGTGCCTTTCCACCTGGCCTGGCGATTGCTTCCCTTCCACCCTCCCTCAGTCACCCGAACAGAGGCAACGGGATCAGGAGCTCGCGGGCTCGGCTCTCATCAGATGCAATATCATCAGCCCTGCTGCCTCCCGTTACCCAAATCGAACTGACTTTGCAATAAACCAAAGTCTCACTAGATGGGAGCACACCTCCATGAAAGGAGGCGTCTGTGTCTGCGCTCTCCTGCCCCGTCCCCTGCTCACTTCCCTATCCACTCGCTCCTCCCCAATCCACCCCGTCCCTCCCTCATCTCCCGGTAATAACGGGTGTGTAAAATAGGTAGTTTATATTGACGGAACGGAGCAAACGTGGGAGCTGTCATTAATTCTGCACTCAGTTGCATACAGCCCTGTAATTCTTCACAAAACCATACATAAATTAGGTTGCAAGGATTCCTCTCTTCTGTGTTTTTGGAGGATAAAAGCACAGGCCCTTTACAGTAGACCTTACCTTTCCCTTCTCCCCTGTTTTCTTTCTCTTTACCCACCTTCCTTTCCCTGACCCACTCCTAGCAAAACAAAACAACCCACCTGTGTGTTCAAGCAGTGACTCCCCTGTATCTCCACCATGCTGTGCAGCGTTATAGCTCCAGGCTTTCCTCGTCCAGGTTTCCAGCAAGGCTGATCAATGGATGGAGGGCTATGTCTCATCCTCCTGATATCCTGAAAAGACCTCATGCAGGGCTATGACACTGCAGTCATAATAATAATGACAGCCAGCCTTCACAGGGCACCCACTCTCACCCTGGCACTGCTTCTGGGGCTTTATTCGAATTCACTCAAGCCTCCTGGCAGTCGTTCCCTCTGCCGTCTTTCCCTTGTTCCTCCGCTTCCCCATTCACAGAATAAGTCCCCGAGATCTATCAAGGGTGACTGATGGGCACACATCACTGAGCTGGTAGGGGTGGGGCTGAGCTCCAAACCCCGGCAGTGGGACACTGTGCTTAGTCACTGTAAAACACTGTCGAGAAACATCTACTAAACGCTTCAGAGCACAGCATTCACTGCTGATGAGGGCTCCTGACAAACAAATCTCAGTGACTGCTGGAGCAATTGTGCAAGAGAAGTCCAGCTTGTGGTGTGCAGATGCTCCTCGACTTACAATGATGTCATGTCCTGATAAAACATCGCGTGTTAAAATACTGAAAGTCCAAAGTGCATTTAATACACCTAACCCACCAAACATCACAGCTTAGCCTCGCCTGCCTTAAATGTGCTCAGAACACCTACATTAGCCTACAGGTGGGCAAAATCACCTCATGCAAAGCTTGTTTTATAATAAAGTGTTGAACATCTCACGTAATTTACTGAAAATCATATGGAAAGTTAAAAGCAGAATGGCTGTATGAGAACTCATAAGTACGGGCCGAGCCCGTGGCGCACTCGGTAGAGTGCTGCGCTGGCAGCGCGGCGACGCTCCCGCCGCGGGTTCGGATCCTATATAGGATTGACCGGTGCACTCACTGGCTGAGTGCCGGTCACGAAAAAAAAAAAAAAAAAAAAAAAAAAAAAAAAGAACTAATATGTACGATTTCTACTGAATCACATTTGCACCACCGTAAAGTCAAAAAATCATAAATTGAACCATAGCAAGCCAGGGACTGTCTGTATTTCACTCATTCACTCACTCATTCATTCATTCGTTCTCTCAAGCAACACCGGGCCACAGAACTGACGTTTAAGGATTCATGCTCCGAGAAGCACAGCTGATCCTGACTGCATTGCTACCTTTAGCCGAATCTGGGAGCTTTGTAGCCATTACCTAAATCTTTACAGCAGCTGTTCAGAGCCGGTACTGTCTTTGTTTTACACATAAGAAGGGAAAATATTGGAGAAATTAGGTAACTTGCCCAAGATTCACACCTGTGATGAGAGGCTGATCTAAAATTTGAACCCTAGACCCCGTGATTCCAAGATTCATCCTTTTACCCTACATTGTAAGACCCGCAGGCACAGGAAGCAGAATTCCTGCAGCCTCTAGGCTGACGCAGATGGCACTCCCACCTGCTGCCCGGCTGCACGACTGGCAGCTCTGAGCAGCAGCATCGGTGCAGGGCCAGATAACCTGCAAACGGATGCAGAGCCCATTTCTATTTCTAACCGCAGGCCTGAGTACGCCCCTTATTTCTCTCTTTCTCTGGGGTTTTAAGTGTTCAGTATATGGTTTGACTGCATCACTTTCTTACCTTTACGGGATGATGCTCTTTGGTGGGGATTCCAACTCTAGACTGCATTGATGACGCTACTGAGTTGAGTCTTCTTGAAAAAGGGACGGAGCAGTAAAGATGGGCTGAGGGTGTGGGAGTCTGAGCTGAAAACAGTCTGCTAGAATGAGTTTCCCCATGGCAGCAGAATGACGAGGAAAAGGCAGGATAAAGCTCTACAGGGTACCATTACCTTGAACATTTTTGGTTAGCCTGGGTCTTCTACTGGAGACAGCAGGTAATCATGACTGGAAATTAGGCACCTCCATAAAGACTCGCAGTCTGTACATTCCATATCCCTGTTCAAAGAAGTTCTCCTAGTTGCTTCAATTCATATTAGTTGCATCTCTTTCGATGGATCTGTATATGAACTCTAAATCAATGGTTTTTCAGTCCATTTACTTGTAAGACTTTCTCGCTGACTCCTGGCCAGTCTGATGTCATCGAGGCCGGAGGGGGGCTCGATGGGGAAGACATTGGGAACAGTAACGACTGCTGGCTTCTATGTGTGCCCTGTCATCGAGCATCTGAGCCACGTCACTCACTGTGGCTGGGCCTCTGTTTCCTCTTCCGTACTGTGGCAATAAAAGGGACCTCAAGGAGCCGACGGAAGAGCCAGATGCAAGAGCAGCCAGACCCCAGACACTTATGGATCAGGACAGAAGACCACGAGCTAGAGGAAACATCACTTTTTTGCATTTCTGTGTTGGTACAATGAAGACGTTGGATGAAACGGCTGCTAGGACTCTTTCCAGTTCTGATATTCATTCTGGATCAGGGAGGTGTCTGCTATGGTCTAAATGTTGGTGTCTCCCCAAAATTCATGTTGGAAACTAATACCCATTGTGACAGTATTAAGAGGTGGGGCCTTCAGGAAGTGATTAAGTCATGTGTGCTCTGTGCTCATGAATGGGATTGTGTCCTTATACAAGAGACCCCAGAGAGCCCCCTCGCCTGTTCCACCATGTGAGGACACAGTGAGAAGACACTGTCTGTGAACCACGAAGCAGGTCCTCACCAGACACGGCATCTACCACACCTTGATCTCGGACTTCCAGCCTCCAGAACTGTAAGCAATAAATTTCTGTTGTTTATAAATGACCCAGTCTAACGCATTTTGTTATAGCAGCCTGTACAGACTAAGACAATGCCCAAGGACTATGTAATTGAGGCCTGCTCGACTACTTCCTCTTAGGCCACAGTTGCTAGATTGCGGCCACGGCCAGGTGCTGTGTAAGGTGCTGTCCTTGAAGACGTGTACTTCCAAGCAGGACACTTCTCTTCCAGGGCGAGCCGACCTCCACCACTGCCGGTGTCCCACCCCTCCAATGGGACTCCAAGGCTCATGAGCACATCCGCTCGCAGTCTGCTGGCATGGTGAGACTTCTGTACCTTGTACCTCTCAGCTGTCCCAGGACATTCAACACATCTCTTCTGCCCAACAAGACATAGGTAGGCACAAAGATCAGAATGTCATTGGCAGATGCAACACTCAGGACTGCCCCAGCAGCAGGTGCAGGAGTAGTTAAAAGGGAGAAGTACAAAAAGCATGGTGGTGGATGCATGAAAGATCCATGTGAGGGCAACGAGTCAGTGTCCTTGGTGCCTGCTGCTCAGCTACCCAGAAGGCATTACGGAAGCCAGCAGGCTTGCCAGCACTTAGCAACTGTATCCCTGATGCATCTCCACAGCAGCAGCACGGCTGACCTTTGGGCTGGATCATTCTTTGCTGTGGGAGCTGTTCTGTGCCTTTGCAGGCTGTTGAGCAGCGTCCCCAGCTTCTTTCCACTAGATGCCAGTAGCATCCACTCCCACTGGGACAACCAAAAATGTCTCCAAACATTATCTAGTCGATCCTGCTGTGGTTGAAAACCAATAACACGGTGGAATTGACCCCCCAAAAAGCCACTATCCACAGCTCTATTCTACTTGTCTTTCTGCTTGTTTCTGGATTGTTGCCAATGAAAAGCAAGTCCCTGTCTACATGCAATTGATCACAAACTTTAGAGAATATGAAGTAACAGACAACCACCAGATGAGGCAAAATTATTCCCAAGAAAAAAAAGACACAATCAAGATAAACTGAGGAAGGCTTAAAATAAAGACCACATGCTAATAAGAACGGTCGGATCTTCAAAAGTAGAGACCTGTCCATTTGAAGTGAAAATTGCCTTGGTCTCACAAGAGAGGAAACTGTCTGTGCATGAGTTTGTCTCACCTCACTAGGGAATAAAAACACACTCAAAACAAACCAAGTACACACTTTGTTTCTTAAAATTAGAATACTGCCTACCTCAACCTCTTTCACAAATGGCTTCATAAACCATTTTAGTTGTACACTGACCCATTATGCCCAGTTAATGCAAACCTGATTTATCAGCAAACTTTGCTAAATTATCACCCTCCAGCCCTTAGAAATACTGCTTATTTGACAGAGAAAAGCAGACACTTAATACTCAGGCAGCTCCGAGGTTAGTTTTGCATCTTCAGCTGAAACAAATACCAAGGGCACCAGTTTGTGGCATTAAAAACAGAATTTGTATTAAGTATTTAACAGACTTACATACTGACAGCTGTCCAGTGGGCATAGTCTGTTTATTTCAAAATGGTCTAGACTGGCGCTTGGTAAACCGAGGCCTGCAGGCCATATCTGGCCCACTGACTGTATGTATAAATAAAGTTTTATTGGGACATGGCCACACCCATGACTTGGTGTATTGTCTATGGCTGTTTTCATGCTACAATGGCAGAGCTGAGTAGTTGCAACAGAGACCATACTGCCCACACCGAGGCTGAAGATATTTACTATCTGCTGCCTTACATGAAGAGTATGCTAACCCAGTTATATACACACACATATATACATGGTATCATTAAGCCTCCCAGATCCTCTCTTCTCTCCGTATCCATGCTACCCACCTGACTTTTCTCTTCTCTTTGCCACCACTCTGATCCTGGATCCTTACTCTCTCCCAACCCCTCTTTCATTCCTCTCCTTCTAACAGGCCTGATAATAACGTGAAGCAACACAAAACCATCACAGCAACTTTGCTGTTTCACCACAAGCAGCCCACTGCGCTCCTTCCTGCCTGGGCAAGCCCCTGGCCTCAGCACGGCCTTCCAAACCTCCGCTGTCATCTCTCCTGTGCCTTGCTCCAAACACATGCCTGCTTTCCTGCAGGATGACTTTGCTCATTCTGTTCTCTCGGTCTAGGTCAGCAGTTTCTCAAAGGAGGGCAGTTTTGTTCCCCAGAAGAAGACACTTGGCAATACATGTTGAGTATCCCTTATTGGAAATGCTTCAGATTTGGGATTTCAGATTTTGAAATATTTGCATAGATATAATGAGATATCTTCGGGACACAACCCAAGTCTAAACAAGAAATTCATTTATGTTTCATATATACCTTACACACACAGTCACACAGTCTGAAGGCAATTTATACAATATGTTTAATAATTTTGTGCATGAAATCCATGACCTGTCACATAAGGTCAGGTGTGGGATTTTCCTCTTATGATGTCATGTCAGTGCTCAAAAGATTTGGATTTTGGAGCATAGTGGATTTCCAACTTTTGAATTAGGGATGCTCAACCTGTACCTGGAAATATCTTTGGTTGTCATAATGGGGGTGCGTGTGTTCATATGCTGTAGGCATCTGGCAGGTACAGACCAGGGATGCTGCTAAACATCTACCACTCACAAGACAGTCCACCTCAACAAAGAATGATCTGGAACAACATTTCAAGAGTGCCAAGGTTTAGAAACCCTGCTCTCACTCCTGCGGACACCTTTTCCTTCTTGGTAATTATGGCCACAGCCAGAAGTCCCTTCTACACCCCAGCGTGACAGGAAGTGACTGTCACTATTTTCATAACAAAGGACTTTCAAGGAGACAGACAAGACTTGAGGACTTAGGCACAACAGCACAACAGCACAACAGGAAGAAAACGGAGTTTTTAGACAAGGGTGCCAGTCAGAAAACTTTCAGCCATAAATCTATACCTGAATCAAAAACAATTCATTATTTGGAAAAAATTATAAACAGCAACAGTAAAGCTAATGACAGAGGGTGCTTACTATGTGCATCAGCCCTTTTCATGAATTAAGTCAGAGTGATCTGACAACTTATGATTTGGTCCATTTAAATTCATGTTGCAGATGAGGAAACTGAGTCATGAAGTGGTTATGGGATTCCATGAGGGCACACAGCTAGCAAACAGCCACCTGACCCTTGAATCCACGCTCTTAACCCACACACCATACACTACTGAAATGTGTTTAGAAACCAATGATGACTCAAGACGGCATCCCCTTAAAAGAGGAAGGAAACCATTTGTAACCTAGGGTCTAGGGTCTCCTAAATGCCCAGGCGCTTGCCACCACTTAGAAGCCCAAAACAGGAAGTAAACGGGTCATAACACTTTGCTCTGAGTTTCTGTTCTTGCAGGAGGTGACAGGAAGTCATGAACCATGAAATACTAGACTCCCCTCAAAATATACTGGCTAAAACTGAAGTATGGGCCCCAGAGATGAACTCTGGTGACTCTCCACCTAGAAAGGAGCTGGGATCTCCAGACTTACTTGCCTCTGTATTACGTCATGGGTCAGCCATGAGAGTCTCGATTTGCCACCTTTAGACTGTAACCTGTACTAGCCAAGGCTCAAGGGTTAGCCTGTGTGACAACTTTCTGAAGTCCTGCTGTTGAACGAAAGTCACATTCCTTCCCAGGCTTAAATATAAATTTGGCTTCAGAACTGACCACTGAAGTATGTCCCATAGTCAACCAATCCAAATTGAGCAAGCTTGTATCCTTCATTTACATGAGAGGACCTCAGTGAGGACTTGGGCAGGAAGTTGGGGTGAACTTTGCCTCTATAAGGCGATTCCTTTCCCATGTTTGGGGAGATACTGCTTCAGGAGCAATCCCGCATGTTCTCCTTACTTGCAAGTAATAAAGCCTTTTTCTTCTCACCCTGGTCTTGGCTGTGCTTCTGAGGGATGGACTCCCCGTGTCCAGTAACACATTTAATCAATAACATCATTTTTATTATGTTTTCAGCAAAATAAGTCACAGACAAGGTCTACACATTAAAAACACGGCTGGATGCTTTCTGTAGGACAAAAAAGCAGAGATTAATCGAAATTTTCAACAACGCTCATGTAGAGACCTAAATTAAGAACAAAGATCAGATGCAGTGATAGAAGAATTTTGTACCACTTCTTTACGCTTATGGAGAAAGCACACTTAACCAGGTGCCCAATTAGCTGCCCTGCCTCCCTTTTCTAACCAACAAACAGATTCCAAAATTCTACACAGAAAAAAAAATTACCTAGTTGTCCCAACCAAATCCAAGAGATTTTAATTTTTGGAGGTGAGTGAGTGACAACACAGAAAGGTTAATGCCACTGAAAGAACTTATTACTTACAGTTCCCGAGGGAAGGGAGCACGCCACATAATGCCACGCCATGCAGGGCCACAAGAAACTATCACACCAGGGACCAGGAAGCAGAGAGCCAGAGGCAGGATCTGGGACAGTGCCTTTGTGACTACATGGTGGGGACATCCCTCCTTGGACAGGAAGTGAAAACACCTTATGGTCGGGAGCTCTGCACTATGATTTAACAGCCACTGGATGAGACACAGGTGAACAACTCTGCTGCTGGGCTGGCCCTATATGGACGGACACTAGTGCTTAACACACTTATCCAGTCTCAAGGGCTAAGGAGAGAAGATGTAACAACAGAGTCATCCTGAAACCCCAACCGCGGACTGCTGATTTTTATGTAGCGCTTCTTTTTGTTTCTGCAAATATTGATGCTTCTGGAACATCGCTCCACATGGTGGAATCAGCTCAGCATCTCCCTTGTCAATAGTTCATGCATCGTGAAGGTTTTCCAGCAGAACTGCAGCTGCCTGGAAAGGTGCCTGCTCTACTCTCAAGGTTGGGGCCTAGGTGACTCAAGGTGGTGGAGGGCACTGATCAAAATAAAGATGGGAGAGGGCTGTGGAGATATAGTGGGAGCTGGGCCAGATAGCCAAGGAGAAAACACACACGAAAACACACGCTCACACTCTCTCTCAGAGTCAGAAAGAGTAAACAGAAAAGGTGTTAGAATTAGAAATTGCGTCCTCCCCTTTGGAGCTAATTTACTACTGTCACTTCTGTTCTAAAGAGATGGATTGGTCTCACCAGACAACTGCATTTGCTGCCCGAGAAGCGATCCTTAGCATATGCAAACCCCAGCTTCATCAACAGCAAAATGTACGAAAACATGCTGAGAATTCCGTTTGATTTTGCAGTCTAAATCGCTCGACATGTTCCTATCTGCTTTACATTTCAATGTGTGTATATATTTGTAAAAAATCCTCATGGCCCAGGGCCTGACTCCTACCCTCATTCTGTCCACATTTTGCTAGAGTACAGAGTGCAGTGGGAATGTTTTTATGTGTGCAGACCTGTTCGAGATGACCCGCCATAACATGGAATTTAGTGTAAAATGGAACTGCCTTGGAGGGCGTCCAAAGGCAATACCAGAAGAATCTCATTAAAATAGGGTTTCACTTCTAACATCTGGCCTGGACCCCAAGGGTGGCAGCTAACTACAGCTCGGGTGGCTGACTATTGTGGCCGGGCGCCCCTGCCATGACTATTTTAATATCCTCTAAGCATGGGAAACATGCAGGAGGGGAAAGCCTACTCTGGTCATAAACTAGGCTGCTACATCCTCCCCGGTCAATGCTGGGCCATGGGTGAGGGGTCCCTGTGAAGGGGCCTGGGCTGGTGGGGGAGGCTGCTTTCCTGCAAATGCCCACGGGAAGCCCAGTGGATGCAGAGGAGGGGAACCCCAGCTCTGCTTCTAGTCAGGCGCTCAGCAAGGCAAGGCTCAAACAGTCTCGTCCACAGCACCACAGGGGGGTCCCCAGCAGTTTTGAACCCTTGTGCATTTGGGATTCAACGTCTGCAAATCAGGAAATAAGAGCATGAATGCCAATCTGGAGATTTACTGTGGACAGCACTGTTAAACGTCACAATTAGAAAAAACTTGACTTTGAAAATAACTGAGAAAGCAATTTGGAAGACGGAGGAAATAACTCACATTTTTATACAATCAGCTCAGCTCCTGTCCTGACATTGGGGAATTCTCTCCAGCCCCTTTACTCTAGGTGTACTAATTTTTACGTATAACCCTCACGATCGTAGAATACTGCATCCCTGTTCTTTTTTACGTAACACGATATAAGCATTTTCCCCAGGTGCTGATTGGTCTTGACAGCCACCATTTTGGTTATTAACTGGGTCATTTTTACTCAGACTACCTCCACGTTTAGCTTAAAAAATGAATCAATGGCTTCTCACTGGACGGGGACCAACGTCTGAGCTGGTGTTCATCTGCTGCCAGCCCCAGTTTCCAGCACCTCCTCCTCTTCCCTCCCACCATGTATCCAAGGGTTCCTTCACCAAGGTGGTTTCCTCCCTACACAAGCCGGCTTAGCTGTGCCTCAGGGCCTTCCCTCAGGCTCCTAACGTTCCTGGGAAAGCTCTTCTTCCTCCTTTGCCTGAAGAATTCTAGCTCAAGACCCAGCTCAGATGCCGTCTCCTCTGTGTGCCCTTTCCCGGGCCCCTGGGCCCCTCCGTGCACACGTGGCAGGCACTTCTAATATTACATTTATCAGCCTGTGCAAGAGCTGACTGCTTTAGTATCCGTGATCCTCTCTAGGCGGGGAGAAAACAACAAGACCTCCTCTTTTCACCCATCCTTCTGACCCTAGCACCCAGGTCAGTGCCACCATCCATGGGACAACCCAACAAGAGATGTGTGGAACTGAAAATTGGGACAACTGCTGTATTCTTGGACACCAAGAAGGACTCTTTCATGGCATCCATATCTCTGGTGGTATTCCAAATGATGTTAGGCAGCACGGGAGCAAACGTCTGAAATTTTAGTAGTTTATTTTAAGGTGCAAAGAACTAATATGTGTTATGCAAACAGAACAGAACTAAACAGAACTAGTTATACTAATATCTACTGGTACATTTAAGACGAAGGAACTGCATCAGTTTAAAAATACTAACAAATATTAATAAAATTCCCCAGGCATATGCAAATATGGCAAAACTTCAGATGAAGAGCAAAGAAGTGCAGTTGGGAAATAGAAGATCAGAGAGCAGGAGGACCATGGAAGTCTTCAAGGGAAAGGAAGTAAAGAATCCTCACTAGACACACACTGGCCCCTGAAGGGGGAAGAAATTCTCAGATTGTATTGGGCAGGGGTTAGTAAACTACAGCTTGTGGGACTAATCCAGCCCTTTGCCTGTTCTTGTCAATAAAGTTTTATTGGAACACAGCTAGTCATATTTGTTTACTTATTTTCAGTGGCTGCTTTTGTGCTAGAAGACAGATGCATGGTTACAACAGGGACTGCAATATTTACTAACTGGCCCTTTACAGTTTCCTAAATCCTGATCATGGGGAGATATGGACTAGGAGATGGGACTAAGAGGTCCTTAAGAAAACAGTTTCCAAAGCCCCAACCTGTTGTATGAGGCCAGCCAGCATAACTCTGAGATCCAAACCTGACAAGGATATTCAAAAAGAGACATCAGAGCCCACTTTTTCTCAGAGCCCAGTTTTTTCCCAGTGTACCCAAGTATTAATAAACTGAGTTCAGCCATAGAAAGGACAGAATGTCCTGGCCCAGTGAGGTTTGTTCCAGGAACACAGGGCTTAATGTCAGAAAATAAATAAATAATTTCACCACGTGAATAGAATCAAGGAAAATCATTTAAAAGATGAAGATTCAAGAGGTATGTGAAAAATGCTCAACATCACTAATCATTAGAGAAATGCATATCAAAACCGCAATGAGATATCACCTCACACCTGTCAGAAAAGTTATTATCACAAGGATGAAGTTTTTGGTGAGAAAAGACCATTGTACATTGTTGGTGGGAATGTAATTTAGTACAACCATTATGGAAAACAGTCAATTTTTTGAGGTTCCTCAAAAAATGAAAAGTAAAATTACCATGTGATCCAGCAATCCTACTACTGGGCATATATCCAAAGGAAAGGATAGCAGTACGTGAAGGAGACACCTGCACTTCCTGTTTATTGCAGCAGTATTCACAGTAGCCCAGATATGGAAACAACCTCAAGTGGTCGTCATTGGACAAATGGATAAAGAAAACGTGGCATATATACATGGAACACTACTCAGCCTTAAAGACGAAGGAAATCCTGCCCCTTGTGACACTATGAATGAACCTGGAGGACATTAAGTTAACTGACATCAGCCAGGCACCAAAAGACAAATGCTGCATGAATCTCGCTCATGTGTGGAATTTTAAAAAATTGATCTTATAGAAGCAGAAAGGAGAACGGTGGTTACCAGGGGCTGGGCGGAGGGGGAGTATTGGGGAGATGATGGTCACAGAATACAAAATTTCAGTTCAAGAGATCTACTGTACATCATTGTGGCCACAGTTAATAAAATTGCATTATATTTTGAAAATCACTGAGAGTAGACCTCTCCCACAAAAAAAGTATGTGAGGTGATGCGTATGTCATGTTGTACAAGATAAGTATATACAATTTTTATTTGTCAATTTAAACAAACAAGCCAATAAGAAAGACTGCAGAGCCAGATGGCCCTTTCTGAAGGCCAGCTCTATGACCTCCCAGTGTGACCTGGGTGAGTCTGGACTTCTCCACACCTTGGGTTTCTCATCTGTAAATGAGGGATGGAGCCATTTCTACTTCTCAGGGATTGGTAGGAATAGTTTCAACTGTGAAGAACTTAGAAGCATGCCTGGCACACAGTAAGTGCTCAATAAATGTGAGCTATTGTTATTATAACAAACAAATGAGGAGGGGGAATGAGCTGTCTTTGATGGGGTGGGGAGTGCACGCCTGAGGGAGTGTGGGGTGAGGGGATTGAACACAGGGAGGCAGCAGAAGAGAACTGTTTGAACACCATCGTGACGCTTTTTGATTAAACAGCACTAGGGTCTGAAAGTTTGTGCCCCTCCCCCTCCAGATTCATA
This sequence comes from Cynocephalus volans, assembly GCF_027409185.1. Classification (NCBI taxonomy): domain Eukaryota; kingdom Metazoa; phylum Chordata; class Mammalia; order Dermoptera; family Cynocephalidae; genus Cynocephalus; species Cynocephalus volans. The sequence continues at coordinate 10,441,342 of NC_084478.1, forward strand.
TACTGAAATCCTCACCCTCATGGCGATGGTGTTAGGAGGTGGGGCCTTTGGGAGGTCATGAGGGTGGAGTCTTCATGAATGGGATTAGTGTCCTTATAGGAGAGGCCCCAGAGAGCTCCCTCACCCCTTCCACCATGAGAGGGCCAGGTGCCATCTATAAACCCAGAAGTGTGTCCTCACAAGACACTGAGTCTGCCAGCACCTTGATCTTGGATTTCCAGCCTCCAGAATGAGAAATAAAATTCTGTTGTCTACAAGGCACTCAGACTCTGGCATTTTCCTATAGCGGCCCAAGCAGACTTAGTAAGACAGTGATTAAATTACAGGTACAGGAAGTTTTCCTTGGAGAGAAGGGATAGTGGTAGGAAAATGGTGATCATGACAAGGGTGGGATTATGGTTAAGAAATGCCTGGTAAACATGCCATCCAAATTATCAGTATGAAAGTCAATGCACAGGTTGGGGATGGACATCCAGACTTGCAGTACACAGAGAGGTTGGAGGTGAGCACCCAGGCTAGAGGTGCATGGAGAGTTTGGGGATGGACATCCAGACTTGAGGTCCACGGAGAAGCTGTGGATGGACACCCAGACTTGAGATCGACGGAGAGGCTGTGGATGGACACCCAGACTTGAGGTCCACGGAGAGACTGGGGATGGACACCCAGACTTGAGGTCCACGGAGAAGAGTGGACCAGTACACAAGTGGCAGGAGCCCATTTCAGAATGGAGTTCTGGTTTACATTTTGGAGGCGTGCTGCCTCCCTAAGAGAAAGCCTTCCTGAACTTTTTACTGTGCTCCAAAGCTTTGTTACTTCAAACATTACTGACTTTGCGAGTGTGCTAGAAATTGCCAGTACCCCCAGATACTTCATCCTGTGTGAGTCTGTATGTCTGGCTGGCAACTCTGGCCACTCTTTTACCATTGGGTCCCAGGAGCTCCCTCCGTGAGATTCTGGCTCTTGTCCCTCTGCCTACAGGTGTCCCAGCTTCCACTGGCAACACTGGGGCCCAGACTGAGGCTCCAGGGTAGCTAGTGAGCTAGCTGGAACGAGGTGTTAACTTGAGTTATCTGAGCCTTGAGTGATTCAGTGCCCCTCTTTTTTCCTATAAGGTTTGTACATTTTGAGTCCAGAGACTATCATGTCCTTTCTCTTTCCTGTGAGTTTTCCAGGCATTTAAAGTGATCTTTCCCCTAGCTTTGCCTCTCAGTCCATCTTTGAACCTCTCTAGCCAGCAGAATTTTGCACCTTGAGCTCTAAGTCCTTCCAGGCATACCCAGCATTTGCGTTGGTCTTCCATGCATGTTATTTCTCCTCATTGGAATGTCTTAGAGAATATGTTCTAGAGTGGGATTGTCCAAACTTTTAAACCCAGGGCTCCGTCTGCAAGGGTAAAAATGCCATATGCTTCTGTAGTGTTCAAAATTAAAACATAAATAGTGTGACTACTAATTGGGAGGGAAAGCACTGCTTTTTCAGGCTACAGAGGGGATTGTACTGGCGGGTGGCTGAGCAAACAAAGTCAATTTCAATCCTTCAACGGCGTCGTGCTGGGACTTGCTTACAAACCCTCTGAGGCTGATCCAGGAGGTGAGGGAGTGCTCTACGATAGAGAGGAGGGACAAAGAGGGGCCCACTTTGGAATGCATGGTGGACACTATTCCTTCCTCTACCTCCCTGCTGTTTGGCCTGTTCTGTCCAGTTGATCAATGAGATTGAAGCTTAAAGGCGACTCTCCTTGGGCTGGTCTGTTAGCTCGCCATGGTGAAGGGTTTGAATCCTCATGCCAGCCAGCCAGGAAGAACAGAAAATGTAAAGGCGACTCTCCATAGTGAGCACATGCTCAGATTCAACTTGGTTGCTCACCCTGCTGCAGGAGAGGCAACTGTCATATTTTGGTGTGGCCTTGCCTGCCTTTAGGGATACTGTCAGCACTGAGGAGCAATCCTTAAGAAATAAGGGTCCTAGCTCCTCCCCTCGAGCTGCCTGGAACAAAATTGAGGTGAACATTCATGGAAAGAAGAACCTCTGGATGCCTACGATATAGCATGTGAGTCAGGCCCAAGTTAAACAAGTGATGTCTCATCACGCTTCCGTAATTGTGTGTCCTGCTCTTCGGCCAAAGAACCAAAGCACTTTAGTGCATTCATTTGTGGAAATAATACCTCAGGGGTAGGGGGCAGCCAGGGCAGGGTTGTGGCCTCCTCAAGCCCCGACCCATGTTTGACCTCACCCCTCCCCCTGGCTTTGGTGGCCTTGGATGCTCAAGGCCACTGATGTCATGTGTGAGGGGGGTGTACCTAATCCATGGGGTGCAAAGGACAAGGCATTGGGAACAGGGCAAATATAGTACACCTTCATAGTCACATAAGGTGGGAGGAATTGAGCTTTTCTACCTTTAATTATGGATTCATTAATGTTTAGTGTTCCAAAGTGCTGCATGTCATTGATACTTGTCACCATCCCAGCCCATCTATGTTCCTTTCTGTCCTTATAGGCATGAAGCCAGTAGGGTTGGGTTGTTAGATTCTGCCACCAGAGGCACTCTGTCATGATTTTAGATGGAGGAAGTGAAGCAGAAGGAGTTTCCCTTTGGGAGCTGCACAGGAAAGTCCTTTGGGCATCAGCAAAAGGCAGATGTGGGGGTTGCCAGCGGCCTCTGGGTGTCATCTTGAGATTCACCTGCTTTAGTCACGCAGGCAACCGAGATCATTGGTGGAGGTCTCCTGCAACCCTTGCAGTCCTGGATTTCAAGAATCTTCTTCCCTCACCTTGGCCCTCTGCCTTCCAGCATCTGTGTAAGCTTCTGATTTCGTATGAAATCACTTCCATTCTGAAGACTTAGAATTGCTTGTGGGTTCTCCTGTAGAGGTTGCCCACTGCTCTGAGGGAAAAGGAAAATTCCACAGAGAGGTGCCTTCAGATTATCTAGTTTCAGTAAACAAGTGTATTTCATCAAATCTAAGACCCCTTTGTTTGTAAGATGTGCAACTGTCTGATGAACCACATAGAAAGGAAAATGCTGCCTGTAAATCTATCACTCACCATCAACTATAGCGTGCAAATCAATTTCATCCGTGTTAAACAGGTGAAAAAATGGGTGGCTTAAAGCATGTAAAATGCTATTTCTAAAGCATAACAGGTGGTTTTAAATGGTTAATGCAAGGAAGTTCCAAAAACCGAGGACTAGTAATGTTAACTCCGAAGGAACAGTAAGAAAGCAGCAGACCTCATCTAAGCTTTGCAACAACCATAGAACTAATTGAAACAAAAGCAATCTAATCAGATCTGCCCAAAATTCAAAATTACCAAGAAGACTTTGAAATATGAAGTGATATCCACTGTCACAAGCAGAAAGCCTCACCAGAAATGTTTACTTTACTTTAAGGTGTCAGCTAATACTAGGATGAGGACATCACACGTAGCGAGATATTTAATCATTTCCTTGCATTCAGCAAGGAGAAAAAAAGAGGAAGTTGGAATAATTATACATTAGCCGATTCTGAAGAGACATGTCATCCAAATGTTAAGCACCGAGCTTGTTTCTATCCTCATGAAAAGAACGCAACAGTAAAAGGGCATATATGAGACAATACAGGAAAAGGTCAAGCCCAGGGGTCATTGGATGTCACTAAAGGGTTATTATTCATTTGTAACAATGGTGCTACTGGTATTAGAGTTTTATTTTGAATGGGAGATGTCCTTTTCTCCTACAAAAGCATACTAAAACTTTGCAGGTTAAGTGAGATGACATCTTGAATTGTTCTGACAGGACCAGGCGGAGGGGTCGGGGGGGAGGTGCAGATGAAATGGGATTGGAGTTATGCGGTATTTGTGAGGGCCAATGAAGTATACATGGGAATTCATTACACAAATCCCTCTAATGTATTTTGGAAGTTTCCATAAAAAGAAATTGAAGAAAAGTATCCAGAATATGAAGACAAAGCTCCGTATTGTTTTTCACAGGTGTCTAAAGTCAAGGAACATTAAATCTACAGAGAATTTCAGTAAATTAATGGTAAATATTTAGACTTCTTCCTTGAGGTTGCTTAATACTACCCCCAAAGAGTTCAGCCGCCTACTGCTGTGAAACACCTGTTCTTCATCGTATGGCCAAAAACAGGTAATGCTTTTGAAATAATAGATGTAAAAGTGAAATGGTGTAAAGCATAGAGGCCTTTCTCTGTCAGGAAAATACTCTTGGGAGGCATATAGAAAACACCGTGAGGAAGTGAAAGGACAAACACTGGGATAAATTGTACGTGGCAGGTCTGCCATTCTGTGGACTGAAAATACAGGTGTTTCTAAAACGCATCAGGTTAGGGCAGATCTTGAGGGGGGTTTTCTGGAAGAGAGATTGTAAGAAAGGGAAGGCTCTCATCTCTTCACCACCACCCTCCACACTCTGCCTTGTCTAAAAGTGTCTGCTTCCCTCTCACCTGTTCCCCTCGCCTTCTGGTGATTCCCAACAAGTGCAAGGCCTAGCTGTTTCAAAGTCGTTCGTGCTCTCTCCAGTTGGTCATTCTAGTTATTATCTCTCTAATTCTATTTCCTTTCCGGGAACAAGGACCTATTTCTGTTTTCCATTCTTTTTTCCACGTTTGTATTCCTCTTACATATACCTATAAAAGACCCTCATAATTCCTATTTGCCAATATATCCCGATGCCATGTTCACAAGTCACTCCCTCCCTGGAGAGTCCACTTAAGTCAACATCGCCATAAATTTTGTCACTACCAGCTGGCTTCCATTTATCATAAGATGCCAGATTTCACCTTGGTAGTTGACACACTTTGTAAGAGCATGACATTTGCCTTAATGGTCCTAATCATCCCTTGACACATTGTTGGCTGTTGGCATCACTTTTACATGATAAGCTAGACTGGGTTTTGCAACTGGAAGTTCTGTCCATCTGCTCCACCTGCCCTGACATTTCCTCTTGTCGAAGTTCTACACATAAACCATCTGCCAGGAAAGGGTACTTTTGGAGAAAACTTGAAGGTTTAGGGTATCCTAGTCTGCCGTTAGTGACAGACACAACATCCATTATGTCCCAGATACACTAGTTGGTTACTTCTTCCTCACAATCCAAAGCAGATGTTCCTCTTCACTATGGTGATTGCGGGGCCGAGACTCCTTCCATCCTGTGTGTCCATCATCTGCTAGTGCCTCGGGGTCCTTTGATTCCAGGTGGCAGGGGACACATCAGTTCTGTTCCCATTCGGTTAGCTGGAACTCAGTCACGTGGCCATACCGCACTTCAACGGTTGGCCGGGGGTTGTGTGTGTACTCAAGAGGATGATGAAATGGCTGTTTGGTATGTAGCTAGCAGTCTCGACCATACGCCACCTACCTAGTAGCAGAACATAAGTCATTGATGCCTCCTTTAAGGTTGTCAATTTCCTTGTGACACCCCACTTTCCCCATTGCACTCACATACTTGGCTCCCCATACTTGGCTCCCCTTAGCCTCCTTCCCTGCTTCATTTTCTCCTTGTCACTTGAACTTGTGCTTGGTTAGATTGTTGGCAATCATGGACTCCTCCCTGGAAAGGGTATTGCATCCTCTTCATGGCCATAGGACTTGCAGTTCATCCCTGAAGGCACAATCTATTGCCCCATTGTTACGCTTCACCCAGAACCCTCCTTTGACCAATGGGACAGGAAGTGGACCTGAAGAACGCCACGTCCTCGTAGACTCTCTGCGGCGGCCTAGATCTTCTCTGTCATTTCTCTCCCTCTGCTATGAAAAGATCAGTCACCGAATTGGGACTGCTCCTTCAGACTGTGTTCTGGAGCAAGACAGTACATGGGGCTGGGCCAGAGCCATCCTGTCACCTCCTTCACATGAAAACAGCAAGAATAGATGTTTTTGGTTTAACTTACTGGGATCTGGGACTTACCACCATAGCTCAAACCTGTGGTGAATTGTAACTGATACAGTTCCTGATATCGTATACAAGTATGTCTTTGCAACTTGGCTGTCTTTTCCCACTAGAAGCAACTGTTCATAAGGGCAGTGAGTTTCACTAGCTTGATTCCTGCTGTCCCCAGTGTGTGGATTGGCACCTAGAACATAGTATGGCTCAACTGTTTGTTGATTGAGTCAGCATCCCGGGAATCAGATGTAGGTAGAGGTTTTCCATTGCCGAATACATTCCTGTATCTTTCCACAAGTATGATAGTTAATGACGATTTGCCATTTGGCCTTTGGGCGGTTTTCTGGTTGGTTTTCCTTCTGTTTTGTCAGGCATTGAAACAACAGGAAGAAAAGGTGAGTGACTGGATAGCAGCATGACTCTGAAGACAATTAAGAACTGTAACGTCCCCAGCAAGTCGTCTGGTTTCACATGACATCTTTCTGACAGCCATCGAACCACTCCCTCTTGCCTTCTCAATAAATACCCATAAATAATGAAAATGACGAAAACGCATGGCACCCCTAAAACTAAGATGGACAGGCAAGCTTTTGCTAGTTTGGGAAATATTTCTACTACGTCTGAGGTTCTTGAAGCTGGATTGAGGAAATAACTACATCATCACTCTAAGATGTACTCCCCCAACCCATGCATGAGTATGTGTCATTTCTGAAGGGGTTTTACCGTCCGTGGCATCTTCAGATTCCGTGATGTACAGTCATTAGTATCTCGGACATGCTTTGCCTCTTGCTTTTTCCTTCAGGATCTGTCGATTCCAAAACACTTAGCAAATGCTAGCCCGGGGGCAGACGAAACTCATGTTGTTCTTGGAGGTGGCATGTGGGGGTCGTACATGGGACCCCACAAGTGCAGCGTCCCAGGTGGAAGCCGAGACGAGAACAGCAGTGACAGGGACAAATGATGAGAAGTGTAATTTTTCAACACTCAGTGCCAATGAACTAGGAAGTGGGACAGGAGAAAATGCCCCCACAAAGGTACTGAATAGTGACAGACAATTGGGCATAGAAGAGTGAATAAAGAAGGTAGGATCCCTGTCCTCAGGAGGCCTACAGTCTATATGGAAAGGCAGCATTAAAAAATACAAATATCTAGGTAATTTATAAGAGTACACCCTGTGCCAAAAGTGAAGCAGCCATGAGAGAGACACCCGGCGACCTTTACATGGTGGAGCAGATATGAACGGTTCTCTTGATGAAGTGTCTTTTTTGCCAAGACCAGAAGAATGCCAGTGGCAGTGGTGAAGGGAGGTGTGCGTTGAAGGCCAAGGACACTGAGCAAGAGTGAGATTCTCTCAAAACTCAATGGTCTCTCAACTTGAAGGTGTGTGACTTTCTTTTTACGATGTCAAATACACCTGGTATCTTTTTCCCACATGACTACCCAATTATTCCTACATCATACACCGAAGAAGTCAACTGTTCCGGGTGCTGAAATGATCACTTTATTAAATATTAAACCATAATAAATTATTTTAAAAAGACCATGTATTTGTTATTTGTGTGGAATCCAATTAGCCCGAGAGTTAGCAGCTTAAAACCACAAACACTTAGAATCTCACATTGTGTGATGATCAGAAATCCGGGAGGGGCTTAGGTGGGTGTTTCTGGCTCAGGGTCCTAGAGAAAGTCACTTTCAAGATGTTGGCTAGAACTGCAGTCACATGGAGGCTTGACTAGGTCTGAGGGATCTGCTTCCAGGATTGTTCACTCGTGTGTAGAGTGACCTACTCATCTAGTTGCCTGGGACTTCACTGGCTTTGGCACTGAAAGTCTCCTGTCCTGTGTAACCCTTTTTTCTCAGAATGGGTGGTGACCCTACTCGTATGCATGTTGACTGCAACGCTCAGCTCCTCACTGGCTGTTGGCAGGAGGCCTCAGTTCTCCTCCATGTGGGCCTCTCCGTAGAGCTGCTCACAATTTGGCTGCAAAATCCCTCTCATGCAAGCAATCTAAGACTGAGGCATAGCACAGTCAGAAGCGATCCAAGAGAGAGGCAGAGGCATTCACAGAACTTTCACAAAACTGAGCACGTGTTAAACTACAATGAACATATGAATTATCCAAAATAAAAAATGCCTTTTGGAACCTAAGTGTCAGTCAGAAGTGACAGATGACCACTTGTCTATATTCTACCGGTCATGCAGATCAGGCCTGATCCACTGTCGGCGGGAATTACCCAAGAGTGTGGATAGCAGGAGGTGGAAACCATTGGGGACCATCTTGGAAGCTGAAAACTCTTGCATACGTGAGAAATGTCAACCTTAAGTAATTAAAGAATACGAAGGAAAACAGGATATATGTGATTCTTCACCTTTTAGAAATGTAGCAAAGGTCAAAACCAACAGTAAATGTTCATTCTAATAGGACATAAATTTGGTGTTACATGTCCAGAACGCAGTTTAGCATTACATATAGAAAGCCTGAGGAATGCACGTTCCTGATGAATTAGTAATTTCAAGACTTCAAATGTTTCCTGTGGATCTAACCATCTGCTAAAAAGATTAAGGTTTTAACAAGCCTATACATCACAATATTCTCAGTAATAGCAAAGAGTTAATAAACCAGTCCACAGTAGGGGAACTGTTTAAATTATGATTCATCCTTTCACTAGGATAGATCGGAGGCATTAAAAATTACTTATGGGAAAGTTATTTATTTGCAGGAAAAGGGATTCTTACAATATGCTGATCCAGGCAGGTCACAGATGTAGATGTATTCCATTACTTCTATAAGGGGATTCTATTTTGTGTTTCTATACAGATGTGTTTACATGCCTAGAAGATATACATGAACATGTTTAATGGGCATCTCGGGGTGGGTGGGATTCGGGATATGTTTCACTTCACTTTGCTCATCTTCATTTCTTATTTCTCTGTGGTGTATTGCTTTTATAATAATTGTTTTATTACAAGAATCCAGGCCATATCATGCCTAATCACTGTGGAAGACAAACAAACAAAAAAAATTGCCATTTTGCAGACAGGAGAAACAGCAAAAACATAAGGAAAAAGATACATGTCAGAAGACAAAGTTAATTTAATGATAGTATGTGTAAATAGATTAAATGACCACAAGGATTGACTTGAAAAAACAATTATGTAATTTTACCTAGCTTCTCATTTGCCTTCAACATTAGAGCAGGGATCCATGCCCCTTCCTCTTTTTCTCCTTTCCTCAGCTTGTGGTTTCCAACTCGTGGCCCAACACAGTTGCTCCAACTCCTGCCGTCACATCCACATCCCCACTCAGTCATTCCTAGCCTCTGAGGGGTCTTTTAATGAAGTGGCCACATACCCAGTGAAAAGACTCTTAATCTAAGAAGAGGAGAACTGAATTCGTGGACAAGCACATTCTCCGTCACACTCCTATTTAATTATCATGCTGCTACACGTGACGGTTGAAGCTTAACTGACAGGATGAAATCTGTAAGGTAGAAAAAGTGGTGAGGACAAGGTTGATCGGTGGATTCATGATAGGGGAGGCTGTGGGATATGTGGGGTAGTGAGAGCTAGAGAGGACGGGGGATTTCCCAGGAGATACCAGGAATTGATGATCTGTGGCCCTTTCGATGATATCGGAAAGTGCAGTAGCAGTTAGGATTTGTTTTCTAGTATTTTCGTTCATTGAACGTCTCTGTGAAAGTCTCACCAGGTTAACACTGGGCATAATTGGGAATTACAGAATTACAGTGGGAAGAGCAACGTGACAGCGACTCTTTGGGGAATTTTGATCATCCAAGAGTGACTCTAGCGTGGTGTGAGTGGAGTACAGAAGGGATCAGAGACACATCTGAGTGACACTATCACGACTTTTCTCCTGCAGCGTGAGGATTATGGAGGACAAAGAAGGAAAAAACGCAGCCTCAAGGGGGTGAAGTTAGTCCTTGGCCAGGGGGTACATTTTTCTTTTTGGGTACTTGTGCCCTGCTCTTGATCCCAGTCAGGGCCGCGTGTCTGGGGTTTCTGGTGTGTAGACGGATGGCTTGGCTTCAGGCAGCAGGATCCCCAGTCTTTACAGAGACAAGAAGGCAGAGCAGCCGGCCCGAATGGAGGTGTTTAAAGGAGAACATGCCCAGAGGGAGATTTAGAGGCAGAAAGACAGCTCTGTGGAGGGTGAAATTTGCTAGTGACAGCCTGAGGCTCGGTAAAAGGGTTGGGGAGCTTGATTTGCTCCTGGTGTGAGAATTCAATGTCACGATCCGTGGAGTAACCCGCGAGGTGCAGAGACGCTGGATCGCAGCCTGGCTGCCCGGGAGAGGCACCCGGAGCGTTTCCACCCCAGCACCCCTGGCCGGGGACATGGGAGTCTCTGAGCAGGTGCTGGGCGTCAGGAGTCTTTACAGGTCCCTGGTGATCCCAGGCTGTGACCAGGGAGGAGCACCAGCCATCGGACAGGGAGACCAATGTCCCCTGTGACCTGGTGGCCCCTGACCGCCGTTCTCCCAGCCGCCTGTCCTCCTCCAGCTGCCTAGGGCAACGCGCCTTTCCCACCTTCCCCTCCATTGCACTCCAAGATCCCCTGCCACCTCTCCCCGCTCGGTTTCTCTCGTCCCCGGCATCACTGAGTCCGTCATTTCAGCTCCACACACTGCAGTGTACGGTGTCCTGCAGCTTTTATTCTAGCCTGTATCGGAAGCCGCGAAGTCGTAGGCCGGCGAGCCTCTGTCCCAGGCTGTGCTGTTACACGGTTTTCCATTCGTGAAGGCTGAGGAGGCTCCCTTCTGAACACTGGGACCCTGCAGCATTTTCAGTCTGGACCCTTCCCACGCATGTGCTAAGATGCTCACAAACTCGCTTCCCACAGAGGACCAAGGTGACTAGCCAGGTGCCCGTGTCACGACCACTATGTCAGGACGTTCCCTGTGGTAGTTGGAGGGTGGGAGGGGGTTGCAGCAGAGGGCTGTGTCCCCCCAAACCTAGATGTTTTCATTGCTTCTTTTTCCTGCGTCTTATCTTCTCTGAGATCGGCTTATATTTCAGTTCATGCTACATATTCTATTTAAAAATTCTTTGTAGAAAGAACTTGACATTATCTACACAAGAAAGCATTTTTGATTGCTTATTCCAGACACCTGGGGTTGTTGAATCCCCTTCTGATGTGAGCCTGAACTACAGTCCGTGTGGTTAGCTGTTGGTTAATTCTGGATCACGTTTACTCCGGAGATACCTCTGTTTGTGGTCCCAGCCCAAGACAGGAGGTGCTTTTCCACTTCCCCTCCTGTGGTGGGTTCCAGATTCCGACTTTGGTCCCTCAGTGCCCCGAAGCCAGCAAAACTGCAGCCCAGGCCCTTTAGGCCTTTTCTAGATCAGGAAACGCCCAGGAGCAAAGGCAGTCCTCTCAGCATTTCACACCTCTCTGGGATTCTGATTCTTCCCAGCTCTTAGCTCAGCAATTGCCCACTGTTTTGTGAACTTTTTGATGCTGTTTAGTGCGATAACATTTCATTTATTTATTTATTTTTAAATCTTATTTTATTTTGGCAATGTACAATGTGGTTGATTATTGTGGCCCATTACCAAAACTTCCCTCCATCCTGCCCGTCTCCCCACCCTCCCAAAAACCTCATATCTCTTTGCTTCTCATCTCAAATTCAAGGTATTGTAATTTTTGTGTCATCTTCCCTCCCCCACCAGTTTGTTTATGTATTTATTTCTTTATTTTTAGCTCCCACAGATAAGTGAGAACCTGTGCCTGACTCGTTTCACTTGATATAGTTCTGTCTAGCTCCATCCATGTTGTTGCAAATGGCAGTATTTCATTCTTTTTTATAGCAGAGTAGTATTCCATTGTGTAGATCTACCACATTTTCCATATCCACTCATCTGATGATGGACATTTGGGCTGGTTTCAGCTCTTAGGTATTGTAAGTAGGGCTGCAAAGAATGTTGGGGAACAGGCATACATTCGACTTGATGATTTCCATTCCTCTGGGTATATTCCCAGCAGTGAGATAGCTGGGTCATATGGCCTAGGCATCTGCGTGGATCTATCTGCAATTGTTTGAGGAATCTCCATACCATTGTCCGTAGGGTCTGCACCATTTTTCAGTCCCACCAACAATGTATGAGAGTTCCTTTTTCTCCACAACCTCACCTGCATTTATCATTCACAGTCTTGGATATTAGCCATCCTAACTGGGGTGAGATGGTATCTCAGTGTGGTTTACATTTTAAAAACACTTCATGCAGCTTTTCTAGTGGTCTTTAAGGGAAATGGCTGCTGTTTTTACCCGGTGCCCATTACCGGCAGCAGAAATCCTGGCTGCCATGTCTTCATTCTTTGTTGACAGAAATACCTGCTCTGTCCATCACCACTGTGATCCAGCTTGTACCCAAGAACACGTCAATAGTACTTCCAGCACCTGCCCCATTCATCCCATTGCTGGGAGATCTCCAGCACCTGTTGGTCACTATAATTCTTCCCTACTCAGGTTAAGGCAGCTTAGGGACACCAGGAAATGGAAAGCCAGCCCTAGGAGTGACAGTATGGAAAGCGTTTCCTTCTGTATTCCATCTCCCTCCACGGAGAAAAACAGGTCAAGTAAATGAATGGAGTGGATTGACCGGAAATGAAACTGAAGGGGATTGCTGAGTATCTGTTGGGTCTTCAATCACATTTTATGAACAAACCTTCTACACCGATTTAGTATTAGGTACTACAAGGAAATCCGGAAGGGCAAGTGCATCAGTCTGGGTGTGATACGAGACAAGAACCAAGGTCAACAGGGAAAGTTTAATGTACAGAAGAGATTGAGCTAGGGGACAATTACCTTTGTATCTCATGAATATTCTTGATAGAGAAATAAATAAATAAATAATGATAAAAATAAAAAGAAGAGTTTGAGCTGAGATAGAGTGCCCAAGCCTCTGTGAATAGGATAAAAGTCACCGTGGTGCTGTACTGCTGGAGCTTGCTGGAAACGTGTCCTCTAGAACTTGCCAGAAATTTGCCCTCTAGGGTGCAGGGGAAAGCTGCGCTGTGCAACAGCCTGACCAGAGAGCTCATAAGCACCAGGAGACAAAACCCTTTGCTCCTACAATCTCGATCCATTACCTTCTACCGACAGAAGCTTAAATTGTGCCACCAGCGAGGGAAAAGCATTTAAAGGACCGCGCCCACTTAGACGGCCTCACGGGCTAGTCCGATCGGCTGGTCATGGGCCAGCGCATGGCCGAGGTGCCTCTGAGCTTCGGCCAGTGGCGGCCGGCCTTCACCCGCTGACGGGTCAGCGGTGCGGTCCCCATTGTGTAGATCGCGCGTGGCAACCCGGGAGCCCCGATCGGCTTATGGCCCCATGTCCAGGGCGCCTCAGGGACTCACGATGACACTGAGAATCGAGGGGACCCTAGGGCTTGTGGTGTCTCATAGCTTGAGGTGACCCTAGGGCTTGTGGCATCTCAGGGCTGGAGGTGACCCTAGGGCTCATGGAGTCTCGGAGTTTGATGTGACCCTAGGGGTTGTGACATCTCAGGGCTGGAGGTGACACTCGGGCTAGCAGTGTCTCGTGGCTCTAGGTGACCCTAGGGCTCACGGTGATCCTAGTGCTCGTGGTGTCCCACGGGCTGGAAGAGACTAGGGCCATCGACGAGCACATATCAAGAGGATGGGCTTGGTGTCCAGCATCCAGGGTCCACGGGATTTTCCAGAACGAGCCTGAAGGAGCCATAAAACAGTCCGGGCCATCGTCCATAGGGGGAGACTGCGCCAGCACGAGCTGTTTCTGGCGCCCTCTCTAGCTTCGGCGTGGCAGGCTCTGGCCTCTGGCGCCATGGCGCGTCTGTCCCTCTGTGCTTTCTTTTTTGGAGCACAGCCGTGTTAAAGCCAGAAAGCGATTTAGCTTCTGGGCTCGGGCGCCCCTGGGAGGAGAGATCTGCTTTGCGGGAAGAGCGAGTTAGCACTTTGCAGCCTCGAGTTCCAGCAGCGCTGCGGCAGGGTGCACTGGGTGGTCCCCACGGCCTGTCCTGGGACGGCAGCACGTCCCTGTGAGTGTGAGCTTTCTTTGTGTGTTTATTTTAAAATTCATGTTATTTTAAATGACAAATCGTAACTATGTACATTTAAGGGGCACCATGGGATATTTTGATATATGTATACAATGTGGTTTGATTATATCAAGCTTTTAAAAGAAGGATAGCAGAAAAGGGCATTTTCTTTTTTTCTTTCTTTATGGGGGGCTTCTGTATTTTCATTTTTCTTGCTTCCTTTTTCTTTTTTCGGATTTGGCCATTTATTAGATGGTTGGTGCTGACTTTCTGGGCCGAGTTGATCTGTTTCTGTCCTCTCTCTTCCTTGGTGCAGGCGGGCGAAGGACCCAGACTCTCAGATTTTGGGTTCTGAGAATTGACAGACCCGCGAATTGATTTCTTTAACGTCTTTTGAGATTGAGACGTAGATTTGGAGACTTTGATGGTGACCGCGTTTGGTCAAAGACAGATAGTGGAGCTTCACTGTTTCATTGTTAATCCATATGTGAGGAAGAAAATAACGGTGTAGGAGTGTTGTGGAGAAGTCTCCGCGTATAGATCCTGTCCTTTGCTTGATGAGGGCAGATGCCAGAGTCAGGAAATGCTTCAAAATGTAGGGATCCCTGTAAAGCCGGGGAGCCCTTCTGTGCGAGCTCCAAGGCCCAGCCCGCCTGCTGAACAGGCCTTTCATAGAAAAGGCTCTAACTTAGGTCTGTAGGAGGCGGCTTCCCTCCCACATGTATCCTGCTCTCCCGAGTTCGGACTGCCCTAGGTTTCATAAAATGAGGTGGCAAACTGGTTTAGTGTTTTCAATTAGCGACTTTCCCAACGACTTTTCTGCTCAGTGTTCTATAAAGCAGGACACGGTCTAGATGCACTTCGCAAACTCACTTGTCTGTCTTGCAGCACATGCTGGACGATGGGATACAACTTTGGCTGCATTATCGCCCATTTTAGAGACAGCACCGGGTTTCTGTAAAGTTTGACACGACAATGAAAGGGACGCTTTTTAGAGCCCTGCCAGAAGATACAGAAAGTGATTGGTCAGTGTATTAACATGCAGTATTTTATTTCATTTCATTTCATTTTATGTTTTGGTGGCTGGACAGGAGGGGATCCAAAACCTTGACCTTGGTGTTGTAACGCTGTGCTCTAACCAACCGAGCAACAGGTCAGCCCTCAGTTTTGTTTTTTGAAAAAACTGGAGTGGTCTGGCTGTTGTGACAGGTTGCTGTGTATTCCTTGAAGTGGTCCTGGGGTGAAATGTCCTCATCATTGTGAACCATGCCTTATCTGATAAGTCGAAGACAAGTGAATGCTTTCCACCTTGGAAGCGTAATTTTGAAAAAACTTCTCAATGTTATAATGCCTTTAAATTTTGATTATGAAGGTTATATGTAAACCTAAAGTAATTAATTGGAATTTTACACATTTATTGAGAAACCTTAGTGGAGTTGTCAGAGGCTTTAACTAATTGTAATTTGAAAAACCTGTTGATGTACAAAAGCTCGAAATAACAGTAAATGTTCAGTTACCTTGGTAATTCGACTACCATTTTCTTCTGATGCTAAACTCGAAAGTTCATTGCAGAGAACCTATGGGGAAGTCTAATGAAGATAATAAATTTGCTATTCAGAGATAGCCACCTAGAGAACCATTGATGTTTACTTTGGTTCTCAAGGTTGGGATTAGACTGTATTTCTCTGTTTTGAAAGCTTTTCACCCTTTGAACATTATGTCACAAGCATTTCTACCATCTTGTTAGAAATGTTTTTTGAAAACATGCTTATCTGGTGTACCTTCTATCTTATTGAAATGCCGTAATTTATTTAACATTTTGTTTATCGAAGCTTTTGATTATTTGACCTTTTTGTTTAGATAATTATTAGATAATTAGGGTAATTTCTAATGTTCCATTCCCCACGCCACACCCCCACCCCCATTAAGACTCTTCAGTAGCATTCACAGTGGCTCTTCAAACCCAACTGCACACGTTATGGGTTAGAAAACAAGGGGAAACCAATGTTCATCGCAGCACTCTTTGCAATAGCCAAGAGTTGGAACCAGCCTAAATGTCCATCATCAGATGAGTGGATACAGAAAATGTCATACATCTACACAATGGAATACTACTCAGCTATAAAAAAGAATGAAATACCGCCATTTGCAACAACAGGGTTGGACCTTGAGAGAATTATATGAAGTGTAACGACTCAGGCACAGAAAGAGAAATACCACATGTTCTCACTTATTGGTGGGAGCTAAAAATAAACAATAAATTCACACAGACACACACACACAAAAAAAAATCAGGGTGGGGGGGAGAAGAAGACATAACAACTACAATTACTAGAAGTTGATACAAGCAAAAGAAAGGACATTGTTGGGTGGGTGGGAGGAGAGGGAGGACGGAGGGAGATTTCGGTAATGGACCACAATAATCAACCACATTGTATATCGACAAAGTAAAATTTTTTAAAAAAGAAAAGAGAATGTAAAGAAAACAAGGGGAAAGGGTTGATGTCTCTGGCCCAAAGGTAAAATTGGAAACTTCATTATGTGATATCTAATTTAGTATCATATTCACGCCATCACATACCACTCACACTTGCTAATTACCTTATTCTTCTGCTTTGGTCCATTTGGAATAAGTATAGTGAATCCAAGTTATCATGCAGTGGAAATGTGATCTTGTGAGTAAATACTTCAAGTTTAAACATGTTCTTTTCCAGGCCAACTTGATTAAATAATCTTATGTAGATATCAGATATTATGCCTACTGGGTTGTTTTACATACGTATGAAAATGGTTTACTGAGTAGATATTTCACATCGTTTATTTGTGGTTACCTATTTCAAGGTCTCTCAGATTCAAATTAAATTGAATTTGCTTTATAACAACATTTACTTTTGCATTTTATTTCTGCATCTTTAATCAGTTTAACTATTAGTACTAATTTTTAGAGCATAAGTTTGGAAGTTCATGGGCATCACAAGTGTTGCTATGTAACACCAGTTGCATCATTTACAAGTTAAAGCATATCAGTGAACGCGTTGGAGAGTGGCCCAGGTGGTCACAATTCTTAACTGAGAATAAATTCATTGCTTTACAAATTTGAAACTAGTAGAAATATTACTCTGCATGTGTTTACATACATACATACATACATACATACATACACACCTGTATATGTATCTCAAAGCTTTATACTAAACAATTCGTTTGTTAGCTAACCTATACTGACTATAGATTTAAAAACACTTGATGTAATTTTTCCAGCTAAAATATGATTTTTAAGCAATCCATAACTTTAGAAGGTAGTTTCTTCAAGAAACTATTTATTTAATGTGGTTTCCAAACTAAACTTTCTCTTTGCTTATTCTTAGATTATATAGTTGTAACTGTTGGAGACGACTGCGACAGTAGAATTGATGATGATGATGTCATCATAATAGAAGATTCTGAAAGAGAGATTACTGATGAGATGGTGAGTATACAACCAAATTTTGAAGGCCGCAGTGATAACTTATCAGCTGGCATCCGGAATGTCATACGGTAACTTTGTTAAATTTCTTTCCGGGCAAAATTTTGCTCTCTGGTTCCCATTTGCAGTGAGTTCCTGAAATACCCCGATAAACTTTACATTAATAAGTGGAGAGCAGAGGGCTAAGTTTTGTGGTAATACCCCAGAGTTTGGTTGTGCTTGCATTTACCCTTCACTTCATCTTTCGCATGTGCCCTTTTCTCTTTTCGCTCTTTGGGGAAACAGCCTCAGAAAAGGTTGTGGACAATGCATACTCTGTCTCTGAAATTATTCATATCGGTCAACTATAATTATCACTATTTGGTGGCCAAGCAAAAGTGGAAAGCTAAAGTTGAACGTCTAGGAATAACAGGTCATGTCAAGAGTCCGGAGAGCAGATGCCACGATTATCTAGGTAGAAAGTCTCAAAAAATCAAAAAAAATCTCCTGGAACTAGTAAGTGATTTTGCAAGACACAATGTTAATACCCAAAAGCCAATCACTTTACTACATCCTAGCAATAAACCATCAGAATTTCAAGTTAAAAACCTAATACCAATTACATCAGACCTCAAAAGAATTCATGCAAAGTTGAGACCTGCAACCAGAACTGCTAGAGCTATTTATCCTTCCCAGAGTTGCTTCCCAACCACAGTTATGAAAGAAATGTGAAACCATTTGTGTTTTCACTTCCACATACCCCTTGGAATATTTCTTCAGCAGCTTTATGACAATTTGTTCTGTTCTATTTGCTTAGAGATTAGGTTTTCATACTTTTAGAAACATCGAAATGTTATTGCTTAGGTTGGAGATTGATTCGTAAACTTTCTGGAAGGGGCCAGAGAGTAAGTACGTTAAGCTTTGCAGACTGTAAGGTCTCTGTCTGAAGTGTTTAACTCTGCTTTTGAAGCGCAAAAACAGCTGAAATGGGAACAGATGGGTGTGGCTGTGTTTCAGTAAACCTTTATGGACACTGAAATTTAAATTTTCTATAATTTTTCCATTTTATGAAACATTCTTTTTTTTCAATCATTAAAAAATGTAAACAAATAACCCCCCCCCCCCCACATTCTTAGCTTGTGGACTATACAAAAACAGGTGCGATGTCGACTTGGTGCACAGGTTGTCATTTGCTGACACCTGATCTGACTGCTGCCAAAAAGTCATTTCTTACCTCTTATCTATTCTGGTTTTATCACTCTATGCAAGACCAGCAGGATACTCCCTTAATGTGTTCTAGAACATCTGGCTGCCTCCAACAGCTGTCTCTTAGTGGAAAAGATCTAGAGGAGAATTTTCAAAGGTGGATACCCTTTGACCCACCATTTCTACTTTTAGGAATTTATCCCATAGAACTAGTTGCAGAAATGCAAGATGGTTCAGCAGTGTTCTTTGCAAGAGTAAACATTTAGAAGCAGCTTGAATATCCATGAATTAGGGGCTGGATAAATAAATTATGGCTTAACTGCAATGATGGAAAACTAAGGAGTTGTTAAAGTGACTGCAGTATATCTAAAGATATTAGTGTGGAAAGACCAATTTTAGCCAAAAGAAGAGGATGCAGAGAAGTAATTATTATAGTCCGATCTCTTTTATCTGACCGATGGAAAAAACTAAGACTAAGAGATTTCTGTAAAGGTAGTTAGGCCACATTTCTTATTAAATAAAATATTCATAACATAATATTCATAAATTTTACCATTTGTAAGTGTACTATTCAGAATCATTAAACACATTCACAATGTTGTATAACTATCACTGCTAGCTATACCCAAACCCTTCCATCATCTCCAACCTAACCTCTGTACTCATTAAACAATAACTGCCCCCCGCACCCCAGCCCCTGGTAACGTTTTCTTCTCTATGATTATGCCTATTCCAAGTACCTGATATATGTGGATTCGTACAATAGTTTTCCTTTTGTGTCTGGCTTATTTCACTCAGCATGTTTTCAGGGTCTATCCATTCTGTGGCATTTATCAGAATTTCCTTTCTCTTTAAAGACTGAATAATATTCCATTGTGTGTATATACCACACTTGCTTGATCAGTTCCACTGCTATTAGAAATTTGCGTTGTTTCCATCTATTGGGCAATTTGAACATTGTATGAATATCTGCTCGAGTTCCTGTTTTCAACTCTTGTGGGCATTTACCTAGAAGTGAAATTGCTGCATCATATGATAATTCTGTTTAATTTTTGAGGAAGAACCATGGTGTTTTCCACAGCAATTTCACCGTTTTACATTCCTACCAGCAGTTCACAAGGGTTCCGGGTTTTCTACATGCTCATCAGCACTTGTTGTATTATATATTATTCAAAGTTATAACCATGCTAGTAGATGTGAAGTGGTATCTATTGTGGGTTTGGCTTGCATTTCCATAGTGACGAATGATGCTGAGCATCCTTTCACATCCTGATTGCCCATTCGTAGATCTTCTTTGGAGAAATGTGCATAAAGTTCCTTGTCTATTTTTGAATTGGGTTATTCAGTTTCTGTTCTTCCGTTTTCGGGGTCCTTCATGATCTTGATGTTAATCCTTTATCAGCCATATAATTTGCAAATAATTTCTGCCATTCTGTAGATTGTCTTTGTCTTTTCTCTATAGTGTCCTTTAATGCACAAAAGTTCTTAACGTTGATTAACTCCAGTTTAACTATTGTTTTCTTTTGTTGCCTATGTTTTGGTGTCCTATCTGTGAAATCGTTGCCAAATGTAACGCAGAAAAATAATGCCACAGAAAAGGCTGTTGGCATTTTGACAGGGGTTGCATGGAATTAGTAGATTGCTTTGTGTAGTATTGCCATCTTCACAACATTAAGTCTTCCTATCCATACACGGATTGTTTTCCCGTTCATATAGGTCTTCTTTAATTTCTTTTGACAATGTTTTGTAGTTTTCAGTGTAGCATTCTTTCACCTCCTTGGAGCGATTTATTCCCAAGTATTTCCTGCTTTTAGATGGTATTGTAAATGGAATTGCTTTCTTAATTTCCCTTTGGAAGGTTAATTCCTGATATGTAGAAACACAACTGATTTCTGTGTATTGATCTTGTACCCAGCATCTTTGCTGCACTGGTCCATCAGCTCTAGTAGCTTTCCTGTGGATCCTTTAGGATTTTCTATACAGGGGATCATGTCATCTGTGAATAGGGGTAGTTTAACCTCTTCCTTTCCAAGTTGGATGCCTTGTTCCTTTCTGTCCTTGACTGTTCTGGCTAGGGTTTTCAGGGCAATGCTGAGTAGCAGTGGTGAAAGTGGGCATCCTTGTCTTGGTCCTGAGCTTTGGGGGAATGCTTTCAGTCTTTCACCACTGGGAATAGTGTTAGCTGTGGGTTTTTCAGAAATACCTTTTTTCAGATTATGCAATTTTCCTCTATTCCTAGTTTGCTAATAATTTTTTATCAAAAAATGGTGTTGGGTTTTGTCAGAGGCCTTTTCTGCATTAATTGAGATATTGATTTTTTTTGTCATTGTCTTAATATGATATACTACATTGATTGCTTTTCTTATGTTGAAGCACCATTGCATTCTTGGGACAAACCCCACTTGGTCCTGTGAACAATCCTTTTAATATGCTGTAGGATTAGATTTGCTATAATTTTGTTGAGGAGTTTTACATCTGTATTTATAAGGGAAACTGGGCTGTAATTTCCTTTTCTTGTGATGTCTTTATGTGGCTTTGGAGTCACGGTAGTTCTGGCTTCATAGAATGAGTTAGGAAGACTTCCCTCCACTTCAACTTTATGGGATGAGTTTGAGAAGGATAGATATTAATTCTTCTTTAAATGTTTCTTAGAATCCAGTTGTGAAGCGATCTTGTCCTGGGCTTTTCTTTGTTGGGGGGTTTGTGATTACTGTTTCTATCTCTAGTTATAGGTTTGTCTGTTGAGATTTTTCTTTTTCTACTTTAGTCAGTCTGGCTAAATTTTTAAAGAGCTATAAAGACAAGTAGTTTTCTCATATACTTGCATCAGGCACTTAGAAAACTACACCCAATTGATAATGGCTACCAAAAAAAATTCTAAGGAATAAATGAGTAAAATTAACAGAACGTGTATGAAAGAAGTACGAATACCTTAGTGTGGAGTTATAAAATAAGTCTTTGGTAAGTGGAGAAACACAAATTATTCTTGGGCGTGATAAAGTTCTTTAGCGTAGCTTTAAAAATCTTGGAAAAACCTGTTTATGGGACATTGGTGATTTACCATATCAAATACTAAAACATTTGAAAGGTACAATTTTAAGATATTGTGGCTCTAGTTCTAAAATAGTCTGACAGGAAACTCAGCAAAACGTTTAGAGTTCACATAATATATTACATTCATTTGGGAAAGATGGGGAGTAAATCATGCTGGGACAAATGCTTAACTATTGGTGGGGGACACATTTGATTTCATCTCACAACATACACTTAAATAATTTTGAGATCAATTAAAGAGTCGAATATCGAATAAATACAAGTATGGAAAAACTAGAAGAAAATATGGCTGGATGTTTTTCTCATCCAAGTGAAAGACCGAGTCGAAAAGCATTTGAAGGAATCACGAGGAATATTAATGAATTTGAATGAAATAAAAACAAACAACCCTTCCGTATGTGAAAGACATCAGACTTCAAAATCACACCTCTGCCTTTGAAAAGCATTTGTTGCAATTACACATTTTAAAGGGTTATTATCCCTAAGATAGCAAGATCTCACATTAATCAGACAGAAAACAGGGAAACCCCAATGGGGAAGGGAACAGGGGACACACAAAAAAATAACAAGTCATAGAACAGGAAATACTGATGGGTAGAAAACATCGGAAAAAGTCAACTGAATTCATGGTGTGAGAAATGCAAATTAACAAACTTTAAGATTTCTTCAATCAAATTAGCAATTTTTAAAAGAGATAATGTGAGTAAAGGTGATAATGGAGAAAAACCATTGCATTGCACTTCTCTCACAATGTAACATAGTATAACTGTTTTGGTCATTTTGGCAGCACCTACCAGGAGTCCCCAAATGGTCATAGCCTTTGATCTGGTGTTTCTTCTAGATATCCGTTATGAGGAAATATTCAGAGGTGTACAAAAATATTGGCACGTGAATGTGTACAGACAGTTCCTGATTTGCAGTGGTCTCACAACAGTTTTTTGACTTTACAATGGTGCAAAAGCCATATGCATTCAGTACGGTATTCAATAAGTGACATGAGATAAGCAATACTTTATTATCAAGTAAGCTTTGTGTTTGATGATTTTGCCTATCTGTTCTGAGCATGTTTAGTAGGCGAGGCTAAGCTACAATGTTCGGTAGGTGAGGTGTACAAGTATTAAATGCATTTCTGACGTGATATTTCCAACTTACCACGCGTTCATCCAGATGCAACCCTTTTGTAGGTTGAGGAGCATGTGTACACAGCATTCTATCAAAATAGTGAAAACTTGGGAGCCATATAAATATCCCACAATAGAAAACAGATAACATAACCTGTGGATATCTGTAAAATGAAATATTATGCATGCATTTAAAAATCTTTTAAAAAGTATAAATGACATACAAAATTGTTCAATATATATGTACAGTTGATTCGAGTGAGACAAAATACATATGGCGTATGCAAAAGAAAAGGAAGTATATCGAAATGCTGTGATATTTGTTGGTGATATTTTATTTAGATTCTGAATATTTTGTAAAGAGCTTAATATTTTTAGGTAATTCTTTTATAAAAGTCTATCACATACAAAAATATGCACTAATCATAAATATACAGCTTAAGTAACTTTCAAACTAATAGACATACATAACCAGCATCCATACCCAAAAATACAAGGTTATAAGCTTTCCAGAATCAACTTTGATCGCCTTCTAGTCTCTACTCCCTTGCGAGGTCATCACTACCCTAGCTTTTCCCACCATACATGGCTTTGGCCTCTTTTTTTAGCTTTCTATCAATTGAATCATACACTATATTATCTTTTGTGGCTGTTTTCTTTACTCAGTGTTTTGCTTGTGAGTTTCATCCTTGTTGTGTGCAGCAGCAGGCCGTTTCTTCTCATTGCTATGATACTTCCTTTGTTTGAACACACCACAATTTAATTACTTATAGCTTGTATTAGTTTCATAGCCAGAAGAAAACCCAAAGTTTTTGTTTGTTTGTTTGTTTGTTTGTTTGTTAAATAAGATTTGGTTGAAGTTACGGCTCAAATTAGAGGTATTGTATAACTTGAAAATGTTATACACATTAGTCTGCGTTCATCTAACTCGAGAGTTCATCCTCCCATTTTCTTTATCTCCTTTTGATTTTTTCCTTTCGGGCCTTCGGTTACCAGTCTCTCTACTATGGAATGAAAGGGAAACAGGAAAGAGATAACACCTGAATTCCTTATTTGTGCCTCTGGTTACTGCTGTGGCTCAGGATGGATAAAGTGAATGAGCTCTTTCATTAAAATGCCCCTCCCAGTAACTGCGATGCAGCCATTGAAATCCAACCTCTACCACACAATATAATACGATATTTTTGAGGTCAATACCTAGTTCCCTAGTTAAATGACTGAGAGCCATAACTGAACCCTCATAATTCTAGATTGTTTGGCTTATATTTCACATCCATTTATTTAGATTTCGTATAAAATTTAACTAACAAGGCAATCGTAATTTTAGACCTGAACTTGATCTTAGAGATAATCTCAACTGGTTTTCACCAGACAGCCGAGGAGGTGGTGTCCAGTATGCACAATGGCAGGAGCCCATTTCAGAATAGACCTCTGGTTTACATTTTGGAGGCGTGCTGCCTCCCTAAGAGAAAGCCGTCCTGAACTTCTTTACTGAAGTAGTTAGCCATTGTGTTCTCTTGTTCAACTGTTTCCAGCATTGACCTTGTAGACCTTAAGTGGCAAAGCATTCGCTTCACAATTTAGAATTGTGTTTGATTTGATTCTTACTCCTGCTCACAGGCAATATAACCCTTCAAGTTTTAAAGACTTATTCTAAACCACTAATGGAAGAATTCTTGTTTTTCCATTCTCAAAACTTCAACCAGGGCTCCAATTTGACGTAGCATTCTGAGAGCATATCCATACTAAGTTTATGATGGTCCTAAGTGCGTGAAATAACTTTTTTTATGTGTTGATTTACCAGAGCTGAAGGTTTAGGAGTCCAGGGTGGCCAAGCAGTTTTACAAATGAACTGTCCAGCGAACTGTAAAAGATACAACCCCCACTCAGTTGAGCTTATCCCACTGAACAGAACAGGACAACCATCTACTGTAAAGGAGAATAATACGGTTTGTATATTAAAGTGAAAACTTTGGTTGGGTTTTTTCATTCTGCTATATTTCTTCTTGTACAATTGAGTTTAATTTCATCCAGTGAAAATCACAGAGCTTAAGTATACAGTTTAATGAGTTTTGCTAAATACGTACACCTATACACCACCAAGATAACAAACATTTCCCTCACCCCAGAAAGTTACCTCAGGCCTCTTGCCAGCAGGTCCCCATCTCTATTAACCTTGGGAGTAATAACATTCCGATATTCTTTCCTCCTAGTTTAATTTTGCCTATTCTAGAACTCCATATAAATAGAATCATACTGCACGTACTCTTTTGTGTCACAGTCTCTTTTCCTTAGGATAATGTTTTGGAGATTCATGTTGTAGTATCAATATTTCACTCTTGTTTATTGCTGAGTGGTATTCTGCTGTATGAATATCCATAGTGGGTTGATCCATTCTTCTTCTGATGGACATTTGGGTTGTTTTCAGTTCTGGGCTCTTATGAGTAAGGTGGCTATGAATATGCTTATGGAAGTCTCCTTGTGAACTTATTTTTACGTTTAATTTGGGCAAATACCTGAGAGGGAAAGTATGGGGTGATGGGGTAGATGAGAGTTTAACTTTACAGGAAACTGCCAAACAGTTTTCTGAAGTGGTTGTACTGTTTTATATTACTGTGACATTTGGCCATGTTTCCTGATCTCTGAAGTTAAATAAAATAGAGTATTAAAGTACATATAATTTGGCTGAACAGAAAATCCTTATGGAAGGGTATGGATACTACTGCCACATAAGTAACAAAGGCAATTAATTCTCCACTTCTATCAGTCCCACTAGTTTCAGCTTTGGGGATGTTACTTGCTCATCAAGTGACATGGTTTCCGCCATAATTATGTGAAGGCACTTTGGAAAGCATGAAGCACTCTACGAGGGTAAAATAGTAATATTGTGTTTATAAATATTAACCTATATTAGAATTTCATATAATTTTGTTTCCTAATATGTTCATAATGCAGGTCTAATTCAGGAATTTATTTTTTCATGTATTTTCAAACAAAGACATTGATATCGACTCGGTATGATTATATTAACATTATTCTTACAGTGCATAATTCATCCTTTGAATAAAGAGTTATTATATTGAAATATAATAGTTATTAACTGTTTATTTATTTATACCTTCCCTTCTCCCATAAAAATATTTCAGGGTAATTTAGAGGCTGGGTAAAGGGCATAATGACATATCACAGTTTGTATGAATGAATATGCTAATAATAAAAAATAAAAATCTGAAAAACATTTTTCAAAGAAAGAAAGATAGGTGGTCAAGTGGTTCGTATCTAGTCCATGGTGTGTCACTGTTGGATTTTTTGAAAATCAAAAGCCCTGTAGCATCTGGTTCTTTTTTAATGGTTAGCAATATTTGCTTTTTAAGTCAGTTCTAGTGCTAGGTGAATGGAAGACTAGCCTTTTTCTCCGGAAGTACATAAGAGCTCAAGCTGGATGGAAAGTGGTGTCGTGGGTTGTGCAGTGTAGTTGGGTTAATGAGAACACAGCTCTGCAAGTACACCTTTTCATATTGCTGTAGTAGCTGCAATGGGCAAAGGTCCTTGGATATCACGAATAGGCCTTTGGCACTTCTTGAAAACAAAATAGAAGCCCTGAACTTTGCCCTCAATTCTCTTTTTCCAATTTCCTTTTGATTTATTAATCCATATTCCTAAACAAGGATGAAAACCTGACTGGAAAGAACATGGATGTGTCACTAATGAGTGTATATGAGACTCCGAATATTCACATAAAACTGTTTTCTTGTGGGAAACATGTGCAGAGGCAGGCGGTAGGAGGCAGAGGGCTCTGACTTTGAGTGGGGCGCTCCCTGGCCTGCCTTAGCTTTACCTAAGCGTCCTGGAGGCCGAGGTCTGTACTGCTTGGCCAGGGACCCCCTAGGCAATTGTGCCAGTTCGGGTGGGGTCAGCGTCTGCGATGAGGAGGGCCCAGGTTCCAAAGTCACACCCTGAAGTGGGCCGTCATGGCTCCTGTCCCTTCTCCGAATTGCAGATAGATCTACCATATGACCCAGCTATCCCACTGCTGGGAATATATCCAGAAAAATAGAAATCATCAAGTCAAAGGAATACCTGTTCTCCAGTGTTCACACCAGCACTATTTACAATAGCTAAGAGTTGGAAGTAGCCCAAACGTCCATCATCAGATGAGTGGATACGGAAAACGTGGTATATCTAAACAATGGAATACTACTCTGCTATAGAAAGAATGAAATACTGCCATTTACAACAACATGGATTGATCTAGACAGAATTATATTAAGTGAAACGAGTCAGGCACAGAAAGAGAAATATCACATGTTCTCATTATTTTGTGGGAGCTAAAAATAAATAAACGACTACACAAATAAACTGGGGAGGGGAAGGAAGAAGACACAACAACTACAATTCATTGAAGTCAACACGACAAGCGAACAGATATGAGGTTGTTGGCAGGGAGGAGAGAAAGGGAGATGCAGGAGGGAGGGAGGTTTCGGTAATGGGCTGCAATAATCAACCACGTTGTACATTGACAAAATAAAATTAAATTAAAAACAAAAAAAACCCTACGGGTTCTCCACCTTCTATGAAGTCCTGTCACTCTTGCTTCCTCGTAAATACTTCAAGCTTTTCACAGCCAAGGATCAAACTCATCGTACTGTTCTTCAGCTCTGTGCACAAGGCTCACACTACCCCAATTTTGTCTTCATAGGACTTACACACCTTATGTCCCCAGCACACAACTTTAGAGTCAGGGCAGATTCCTCATTGCCCCCAAGAGGGTCCCGACATTTCTTTCCCTCGCTCATTTCCCCGCTTCCTGCGATGCTTTCCTTTCTGCACAACATCTAAGTCCTACCCAGCAAGGCCCTGATAAACTTACACTTTTTCCATGCAGATGTCCTTGATCACGTCCAGCTTCAACCACCATTCCTTTTTCTAAACTATTTACCCAGTCTATAATGCGTCTTAGTTCTTGTCCAGTTCTCTGGCTGTAATGATTTTATCACTGCTTCTGTGAGACCGATGCCTTTTCTTTCGAATTGCATTTAAGCATCTTGGGGACCAGACTCACCTTTCTTTATCTTCCTCAGCACACAACGATGGGTACTGTAAAAAGTTCAGCTCCGTAGATGTCAACCAGGGGCGATTTTGCCTCCCACAGGTCACCTGGCAACCTTTCTGGAGACATTTTTGCCTGTCACACTTGAGGGCGGGGTGCTACCGGCATTTACGAGGTAGAGACCCGGATGCTGCTAAAA
Source organism: Cynocephalus volans (assembly GCF_027409185.1). Lineage (NCBI taxonomy): Eukaryota > Metazoa > Chordata > Mammalia > Dermoptera > Cynocephalidae > Cynocephalus > Cynocephalus volans. The sequence goes on from NC_084478.1 coordinate 10,469,336, forward strand.
ATCCTATCCTGCACAGGGCGGCCTCCTACAACAACGGGTTTTCCAGCTCCAAATGACAATCATGCTGCGGTGAAGAAACCCTGGGTTAGCTGAATGACGTAGTGAAAGCAGGGCAAGGGCAGCAAAGCCCCCCAGAGGGTGGGCGTTTGCAGGTCCAAACGCGGTGTGGACTGACCCGCTGGGCTGTGCCTGAGTCAGGCGGCCGCGGGCTGGCCGGATCCGGCTCAGCTATCCCAAGCCGGGGTGGGGTGGAGATACACGGCCGACATCCTCCTCACGCACGGGCTGAGTCATCCCCCGAGGAGCTGGAGCACCCGTCCCCAACTCTCTCCATTCGGTACCTCCATTCGACACGCCGACCACAAAACCACCCCCTTAACCACTGCGCTGACGCAAAGCGCTCAGCAGCTGCATCTGGAACGAACGGCACAAATCTCGCACCCTTTGACAGTACGCTCTCGCGATATCTGGATGAGGCTACCGGTCGTTGTTGCGCAGCCGTGCGCATGCGCCTTAGTGCCCCTCAGGAGGGCGGTTTTCTTTGGCTTGCCTGGTCTGAGAGCTGGATGGGAACCGGGTTGTGAGAGTCTCTGTTCTGCGCTCTCTCGCCACCTTCCGCCACCTTCCGCCACCTTCCGCCTTTGAGAGTCGCGCATGGGTCACGGCCCCGCCCTCCCTTCAGAAGCACGGAGAAAGGACGTGCGCGCTTCTGGCAGAGTTCCTAGTTCGGGGTGCGTGAGAGAGCGTTTAACCCCCCTGTTCCTCCCGAACCGCCGGGACAGAGGCCGGGCTGGGCCAGGGTGGGACGGGCAGGGCGGGCTCGGGAGGAAGCTGATCCCTGGTGGCGACGGCTCAGGTACGTAACACCCGCCGCTCCTCGCGGACAGGCAGACGTGAAGACTCGTTTGTGTTCGTTAAAACCCCTTTCCCCGCTAGACTTCTTAGGGCTTCCCCGGAGCCCACTGGTCTGTGTTTAGGAATTCGCGTCCCCTCTGGTCACCCGTAACCGTTTTCTCTTGCAGTCCACCATGCCCCCCGACTTTGATGTGTTGACTCGGGATGAACGGCGCCAAACGCTGTACCAGACGTTTAAGGATCGGGGTGTACTGGATGCGCTCAGGGGATCCCGTGAAGGCAGTTTTGTGTCATAGCTTTTACAAGTGTAACCTGTAACATTTAAATTAATCCAGGGCTGGGGTTTTACAAATAGTATGATATGTAGATTGTATTGGTGAATTCCTGTGGAACTCTTTAACCTGAAAGGAGCCTATTCAAATAATTGATTGACCTGACATTAAGATAGGGAGTGGGTGACATTTAAATAATGAACAACTTTTTGTAACATTAGGCTTATTTTATAAATCTGGTTTACAGATTCCTGAATTAAGTGGTTTTGTAATACTCACGTTTGGATGAAGAAAGACATTGACGCCACATAGCAAATATGAAGTGTACTGCTTACTGTAGAGTAGTTTGGGAAATGAAAAATTTCTTATTGAAAATATATTGAAACGTATGAGTATTTAATTGGGGCCGCAACTATTTGTTAGTACATTTTATATTTGGATTAACACTCAGGAGTAGAACGAGCTCAATGTGTTTTCAGTGTGATATATATATATTTCAGAAATATATTTTACGTTTAAAACAGGAAATTAAGGACAAGTGAGCTTGGTTTTTCTCCTCCCTTCTCCACTGCTTTTTTAACCTCAGAAAAATACTTCAGACTCATCTAAAAAATACAGAAAAACATATGGAAGAAAAATCATCTCTAATAACCACTAACTGGTATAATATGTGTGTATCTTTTTAAATTTAAATTGTATGGTGAGCATTCTCCCGTTTCCTTAAAGGTTCCTTAAATCGTCATTTTCAGTGGCAGCAGGCTTATCTTTTGGATGTGTGGGTAATTTCTGTAGCAGTCCCCTGTGGAATGTTTAGATTATATCCAGGTCTACACATAGCGTCAATGGAATCTGTCATTTTTTGCATAGCATAGATTAAATGGCATTACCAAGTCAGGGAGGATGAGCATTTTTAAGGTTAATTGCTGTATGCATCTGGTTCGGGAAAGATGATAATATTTTGTGTTATACCAGCAGTTGAGAATGTCTGTTTCACTCCCATATTATTATCAGTACATTTTGAAAAGCAATCTCAGATTGGGAAACCTTTATTATTTTAATATTTCATCCCTTTGATTATTAATGAGGTGGTACATATTTTCTGGCCATTGGCATGTTTTCCGTTGATGAGCAGTTCAGGTTCTGTACTGATTTTTTTTCTAGGTTCTTAGTGTTTTCTTACTAACATGTAAGAGCTTTTCTAGTAGAAACTATTCATCTTTTTTTCCATTTTTGTTGCAATGCTTTATCTCGTTGTTTCATTTTTAATTTGTCTTTAAAGAAACTGATGTTACATTTTTATGTGGTCAGATCTTTTAAGTTTTTTGTTTGTTTGGGTTTTTTTTCTTTTTGGTGTTTTGTGTGTGTGTCTGTGTGCTTTTTACTCAAGGTAGGTTCTCCATTAAGAGAATGAATAGTCACTTTTTCGGCCTGGTGTGGTCTGCACCACGCTCAGCCAGTGAGCGCAGCGGCCATCCGTATATAGGGATCCGAACCCACGGCCTTGGTGTTATCATCACCACACCCTCATAGTGAGCCGCAGACCGGCCATGGCTTAATGGCGTTTTCACATATGTAACTTTTCTTTTTAAATAGGAACTACTAATACCTTGTATTATAATAGGGTGTATATGAAGCAATTGGAAACCTGGACAAGAAACTTGATGTCATTCTTGGAAAGGTTTCAAAAATCGAACATCTCAAGGAGGAAGCACTGAGTCAACCTCGCGAAAGTGTTCTAAAAATTATCCTCACAACTCTGAAAAACCTCAGGTTTCTAAAATTGCCAATCTGCTACAATTGATAGAGAACTAGTAACTTTGTGAGATTAGCAAGGCTGATCGATACTTGCTTTAGTAGCGGATGGCGAACGAAGATTTTGTTGGAAGAATGCTGAAGTTTAGGTCAGAGAAATGTATGACAGTGAGCATTTTTATGTTTCTAACTATAATGTCTGAAGTACAATTACAATGTACAGTTGGAGAGGCATAAAACTTCATTATATAATCAAAATAGAGCCTTTATTTTTACTAATACAAAGCAATGTTGCACGGAAAATAAATATTAATGTGTATGTACCAATTTTATTTCCTTTTTCACTCACCGTTGTTTTTTGTTGGGTATGTGTCATTTCAGAAGCCATTTGGATATGCTTTGAGAAATTATAAGTACCAGCTGTCTGAAAGAGGTAAATTCGAGAAAATGAGGAAGAAGGGGTCTCCCAGTTCATTCTCCAACCACTAAAACTATATCCCAACTTCCCCAGTGTGCAGGTGGGAGAATGATTACCAGAGCATCCCTGAAGAGGTGTTTAATTGGTCGGAGGACTCCCAGAAAACAGGTCAGGAGTCACTGCTCATGGAGCAGGAGCAGAAGGAGTGGAAGATGTTCTGCAGCCTGAGTCCTCGACGCTTGTCTGCAAATCCATATCAGCCTTCTATCGTGCCTGATAACCCTCTGCCGGGCACTTCTTTAATGCCCTCCTATACTAGCCCAGGGGCAATTAAGAACAACAGCATCGTTCCAAATGTCCCAGCTCCGGGGGAAGGAACTGCAGCCCTGCTGACCCAGAAAGGCTCCAGTTCAGTTTATAGCCCTGAAATGAAGACTCACTCAGTCTTCCTGAGGAACGAACATACTGCAACATCTATGTGCGTCCCTTCTGGTTTTGGTGAGTCTGAAGTGACACATATTACAAATCACACTATGTAACCATATTCATCCACATCCTTGATGTAAGAGAGTGGAAGCTGTGTGTTTTCTTTGGAGGGATGTTTTTAGGTGACGTTCGTAATGATAACTAACATTTGTTGAGTGCCTTTTATGTGGAGGATTCAAGGTAACCTGTGAAGCTGCTTCTGTTGTTTCGGGGAGGTCAGATGGGACGTCAGGCATCCTTACGTCATCTTTATACAGGCCTTCACCAGATTTTGCAGTTGGAGTCCTGAGTCCTTGTTGGGGTACTTAACAGAAGATTCGAGGAATGAGACCGTTACTCCCTATCTAATAATATCTCTTCTTTCAGCATAATGATTGGGTCAAGTATGACTTGTCTTTCCTTATCCCCATTGAAGCTACAAGTTCACCCCTGGATCCTGAGCCCTGTGTCTCTGAGGACCCTTCAGCCTGGTCCGTCGATGAAGTGTTCCTGTTTCTGCAACATACAGATACTCAGACATTAGGCCAGAATCCACCTTGGTAGTTGACACACTTTGTAAGAGCATGACATTTGCCTTAATGGTCCTAATCATCCCTTGACACATTGTTGGCTGTTGGCATCACTTTTACATGATAAGCTAGACTGGGTTTTGCAACTGGAAGTTCTGTCCATCTGCCCCACCTGCCCCGACATTTCCTCTCGTCGAAGTTCTACACATAAACCATCTGCCAGGAAAGGGTACTTTTGGAGAAAACTTGAAGGTTTAGGGTATCCTAGTCTGCCGTTAGTGACAGACACAACATCCATTATGTCCCAGCTACACTAGTTGGTTACTTCTTCCTCACAATCCAAAGCAGGTGTTCCTCTTCACTATGGTGATTGCGGGGCCGAGACTCCTTCCATCCTGTGTGTCCATCATCTGCTAGTGCCTCGGGGTCCTTTGATTCCAGGTGGCAGGGGACACATCAGTTCTGTTCCCATTCGGTTAGCTGGAACTCAGTCACGTGGCCATACCGCAGTTCAACGGTGGCCAGGGGTTGTGTGTGTACTCAAGAGGATGATGAAATGGCTGTTTGGTATGTAGCTAGCAGTCTCGACCATACGCCACCTACCTAGTAGCAGAACATAAATCATTGATGCCTCCTTTAAGGTTGTCAATTTCCTTGTGACACCCCACTTTCCCCATTGCCCTCACATACTTGGCTCCCCATACTTGGCTCCCCTTAGCCTCCTTCCCTGCTTCATTTTCTCCATGTCACTTGAACTTGTGCTTGGTTAGATTGTTGGCAATCATGGACTCCTCCCTGGAAAGGGTATTGCATCCTCTTCATGGCCATAGGACTTGCAGTTCATCCCTGAAGGCACAATCTATTGCCCCATTGTTACGCTTCACCCAGAACCCTCCTTTGACCAATGGGACAGGAAGTGGACCTGAAGAACGCCACGTCCTTGTAGACTCTCTGCGGTGGCCTAGATCTTCTCTGTTATTTCTCTCCCTCTGCTATGAAAAGATCAGTCACCGAATTGGGACTGCTCCTTCAGACTGTGTTCTGGAGCAAGACGGTACATGGGGCTGGGCCAGAGCCATCCTGTCACCTCCTTCACATGTCAACAGCAAGAATAGATGTTTTTGGTTTAACTTACTGGGATCTGGGACTTACCACCATAGCTCAAACCTGTGGTGAATTGTAACTGATACAGTTCCTGATATCGTATACAAGTATGTCTTTGCAACTTGGCTGTCTTTTCCCACTAGAAGCAACTGTTCATAAGGGCAGTGAGTTTCACTAGCTTGATTCCTGCTGTCCACAGTGTGTGGATTGGCACCTAGAACATAGTATGGCTCAACTGTTTGTTGATTGAGTCAGCATCCCGGGAATCAGATGTAGGTAGAGGTTTTCCATTGCCGAATACATTCCTGTATCTTTCCACAAGTATGATAGTTAATGACGATTTGCCATTTGGCCTTTGGGTGGTTTTCTGGTTGGTTTTCCTTCTGTTTTGTCAGGCATTGAAACTACAGGAAGAAAAGGTGAGTGACTGGATAGCAGCATGACTCTGAAGACAATTAAGAACTGTTACGTCCCCAGCAAGTCGTCTGGTTTCACATGACATCTTTCTGACAGCCATCGAACCACTCCCTCTTGCCTTCTCAATAAATACCCATAAATAATGAAAATGACGAAAACGCATGGCACCCCTAAAACTAAGATGGACAGGCAAGCTTTTGCTAGTTTGGGAAATATTTCTACTACGTCTGAGGTTCTTGAAGCTGGATTGAGGAAATAACTACATCATCACTCTAAGATGTACTCCCCCAACCCATGCATGAGTATGTGTCATTTCTGAAGGGGTTTTACCGTCCGTGGCATCTTCAGATTCCGTGATGTACAGTCATTAGTATCTCGGACATGCTTTGCCTCTTGCTTTTTCCTTCAGGATCTGTCGATTCCAAAACACTTAGCAAATGCTAGCCCGGGGGCAGACGAAACTCATGTTGCTCTTGGAGGTGGCATGTGGGGGTCGTACATGGGACCCCACAAGTGCAGCGTCCCAGGTGGAAGCCGAGACGAGAACAGCAGTGACAGGGACAAATGATGAGAAGTGTAATTTTTCAACACTCAGTGCCAATGAACTAGGAAGTGGGACAGGAGAAAATGCCCCCACAAAGGTACTGAATAGTGACAGACAATTGGGCATAGAAGAGTGAATAAAGAAGGTAGGATCCCTGTCCTCAGGAGGCCTATATGGAAAGGCAGCATTAAAAAATACAAATATCTAGGTAATTTATAAGAGTACACCCTGTGCCAAAAGTGAAGCAGCCATGAGAGAGACACCCGGCGACCTTTACATGGTGGGGCAGATATGAATGGTTCTCTTGATGAAGTGTCTTTTTTGCCAAGACCAGAAGAATGCCAGTGGCAGTGGTGAAGGGAGGTGTGCGTTGAAGGCCAAGGACACTGAGCAAGAGTGAGATTCTCTCAACACTCAATGGTCTCTCAACTTGAAGGTGTGTGACTTTCTCTTTACGATGTCAAACACAGCTGATGATCATTTGCCTGTAAAGCTCCTGTCTTTTTCCCACATGGCTACCCAATTATTCCTACATCATACACTGAATAAGTCAACTGTTCTGGGTGCTGAAATGATCACTTTATTAAATATTAAACCATAATAAATTATTTTAAAAAGATCATGTACTTGTTATTTGTGTGGAATCCAAGTAGCCTGAGACTTAGCAGCTTAAAACCACAAACACTTAGAATCTCACATTGTGTGATGGTCAGAAGTCTGGGAGGGGATTAGGTGGGTGTTTCTGTCTCAGGGTCTTACAGAAAATCACATTCAAGATGTTGGCTAGAACTGCAGTCACCTGGAGGCTTGACTAGGTCTGAGGGATCTGCTTCCAGGATTGTTCACTCGTGTGTAGAGTGACCTACTCATCCAGTTGCCTGGGACTTCACTGGTTTTGGCAATGAAACTCTCCTGACCTGTGTAACCCTTCTGTCTCAGAATGGGTGGTGACCCTATTCATACGCATGTTGACTGCAACGCTCAGCTCCTCACTGGCTGTTGGCAGGAGGCCTCAGTTCTCCTCCATGTGGGCCTCACCGTAGAGCTGCTCACAATGTGGCTGCAAAGTCCCTCTCGTGCAAGCAATCTAAGCCTGAGGCATAGCACAGTCAGAAGTGATCCAAGAGAGAGGCAGAGGCATTCAAAGAACTTTCACAAAACTGAGCACGTGTTAAACTACAATGAACATATGAATCATACAAAATAAAAAATTTCTTTGGAACCTAAGTGTCAGAAGTGACAGATGACCACTTGTCTATATTCTACCGGTCATGCAGATCAGGCCTGATCCACTGTGGGTGGGAATTACCCAAGAGTGTGAATAGCAGGAGGTGGGAACCATTGGGGACCATCTAGGAGGCTAAAAACTCTTGCATACATGAGAAATGTCAACCTTAAGTAAATAAAGAAATGCGAAGGAAAACAGGATATATGTGATTCTTCACCTTTTCGAAATGTAGCAAAGGTCAAAACCAACAGTGAATGTTCATACTAATAGGACATAAATTTGGTGTTACATGTCCAGAACGCAGTTTGGCATTACATATAGAAAGCCTGAAGTATGCACGTGCCTGTTGACTTAGTAATTTCATGACTTCAAATGTATCCTGTGGATCTAACCATCTGCTAAAAAGATTAAGGTTTTAAAAAGCCTATTCATCGCAATATTCTCAGTTAATAGCAAAGAGTTAAGAAACTAGTCCACAGTAGGGGAACTGTTTAAATTATGATTATCCCTTTTAATAGGATACATCGTAGGCATTAAAAATTACTTATGGGAAAGTTATTTATTTGCAGTAAAAGGGATTCATACAATATGCTGATCCAAGCAGGTCACAGATATAGATGTATTCCACTACTTCTATAAGGGGATTCTATTTTGTGTTTCTATACAGATGTGTTTACATGCCTAGAAGATATACATGAACGTGCTTATAATCGGCATCTCGGGGTTGGTGGGATTCTGGATATGTTTCACCTCATTTTGCTCATCTTTATTTCTTATTTCTCTGCAGTGTATTGTTTTCATAATAATTGTTTAATTACAAGAATCCAGGCCATATCATGTCCTAATCACTGTGGAAGACAAAAACAAAACCCCCAAAAAACAAACAACAAAAATAAACATTGCCATTTTGCAGACGGGAGAAGCAGCAAAACATAAGGAAAAAGGTACATGTCAGAAGACCAAGTTAATTTAATGATAGTATGTGTAAATAGATTAAATGACCACAAGGATTGACCTTAAAAAACAATTATGTAATTTTACCTAGTTTCTCATTTGCCTTAAACATTAAAAATAAAGGTCAGGGCAAAAGTTGATCAGCAGGTAAAGAAAAAGTCAGCCGCAGTGATAATACTGATCCAGGCAAGGTGGAACTGCAGGCAAAAAGCAGTCGATGAATCAGGACTCATTACATGGGAAGAGGTTTAAATACAGATCAATAGCTTATGTATGATTAATTACATCGAATCGAAAAGTAGAAATCAAAACCAGGTAGACCATAATGATAATTTAACAGAAGTGCGACAGAAATGAAAGATGTTATTATATGTTTCAGCCTTTGACAGAAGTTAGCAAAATTAAATGGCAGATACTGATACAATTGAAGAGATATCATCAGTAGACCTCAAACTCAAAAAGAGAATATACTCTTATCAGGAATTCATAGGACTTTCACAAAATTCGGTACCCACTACCGTCCAAAGAACACTGTGAATTACAGAAGATACAGCACAGGCCACAGTCTGGGACACAAACTTAGAAGTTAACGAGACTCTTCTGTGACACTAACAGTACAATCGATGATCACCACCACTATCTCCCTAGCCACAGTTTCTTTCCTGAATTTTCTCCTTGGGTTCTAGGCCTGTGGCTGCAACTGTCCACTTCTGTGTCCAACCCTGCCCACGCAGGTGTCCCCCACTCACCTTGCCTGAGTCTTCCTGTGTTCACTTCACCAGTCTGCCCCTCACCAGTCCCTGCCTTGTCACTAGCACCCTCACCTACTCGTGCACCCTGTCACCCAACGAACTGACTGCCAGTATGGGCCTGAGCTCTCCCTTGTCCACAGCCCACACGCAGCCCTGAGGTAGCCAGGTCTCAGGCTTCCCAACTCCCACGGAGCTCTCTGTTCTTACAGTCCCCCGAGTCTGTTGTTTCTGGAGCCTGTGGGCAGGTTGACATTTCCCGAATGTTGTTTCTTCCCTGGGAGCACATCGAGGGCTGACGCTTTGATTTACTTTTGTATTCCCAGGGTTTTGCACAGTGTCTCCTGCATAACAGACGCTCAGATGGTTGAATAAATGAAAGAATGCGAAAGCAAATTTTCAAGAAACATGGGCATTTTGGGTACATCTCCCATTGTCAAATAAAATAATTGTACTCAGTGTTGTCATTTCATTAGTCCCGTGTGGCTCCTCCCAGTTCCATGGAGTATCTCTGACATTTGAACAGGAGTGAAGACAGGGGATGGGAGGACTGTGCATGTGGAGAATGGAAAGAACCCTAATCTTTGTGAATATCCTAGAAGATTTGCCAAGACACAAACCAAGTGCTCTAAATGAAGAGGTCAGTGTTTTGCATGAGTGGTTAAGTAGCATTTGGACATCTAAGTGTGAGCTGTAAACACTTAAAGGAAGGTTTAATAAAACTGTCCTAGGTCCTAGAGTCCATTTATACCTTATGTCTCCAGACAAACTGCTAGGTGATTCCGTGTTTACCCGGCCGAGCTCTTACTCCTACCAACCATTTATGGGTTGCCTTTTTCATGCTTTGGAATTAAAATTTAAAAATTAAAAAAATACAATATCCAAGTTGTGCTTGGTCTTGGTATCTACTATTCAACACCGATTTCCATGAGCAAATACTGGCTCTACCAAATATTGCCTTCTTGTTTAAAAGCTTTATGATAGGATATTTTAAGCCGATGCAGAAAAAGAAAAAAAAAATAGTAAAAGGAACCCTCTATCTCTTACCCAACTTCAATAATGATCAGCTCATGACTAATTGTGTTTCATCTATATGTCCACATGAATCCCCATTTCCATATGATTTTGAAGCAAATCAGACTTATCATTTAATCTATAATTATGACAGTATGTGTACTTCAAAGATAACATTTTAAAATAGTAACCCCACCATTATCACACAGAGTTGATGATGAGTATATGTGCACAGTATGTGATGATCAAATCAGGATAGTTGGCATATTCGTGCATTAATCAGTTTCTAACACCATTCTCTAATCACAGGAACTGGGAATCCTTAGAGAAATGGCTGGTACTAGGACTGGGATGTGGAATACACAAGCTGAGCCTGCAGTGTCTTCTAGTATGAGAGGGTTGTGCTCAAAGAAAGTCCAGTGCGGGGAGGGGTGTGAAAGGGACACAGGAGATAACCCCAATGTCCCCAATGTCTGAATGCGGAAGAACTGAGCTACAAAATGAATGAAGCAGTATTGGATTAGAACCCAAAGCATAAACTCAATGTCCATGAGTCCATGCCATCATCAATAAATGACTGAATAAATAAACAAATGAGGGAGAGCACACAAAGCTGTGCAGGTGATTCCAAATAATTTACGTACTTACTGTGCCCTCAAGGATCTGGAGCATATCTGCCCACTCCTTAAGGGTGGGCTGCCCATAATAATGTCCTTCCAATGAGCATGGCATGGAAAATGGAAAAAAGAGTACCTTTAGAGTGTAGAAACGTGAGAAACACTGTGTCAGCCAGGTGACCAAGGTCAGCATTGACAAAGAGAAGTGCTGTTGATAGCACGGATCTTTAATATGATGTGATGAGGACACTCTGTGGTCTTCTTCCCCAAACCCGTAACTCTAATCTAATCATGAGAGGAACATCAGACAGATCCCAGTTGGGGGCACTCTGCAAAGTACTTGATCAGTACTCCTCAAAATGGACAAGGCCACCAGGAACAAGGGAAGCCTGAGAAACTGTTGAAGCCTGGAGGAACCCAAGGAGACATGATGACTTAGTGGAGTATGGGATCCTGGAACAGGAAAAGGACATTAGGTAAAAACTGAGGAAATCTGAATAGAGCCTGGACCTTAGTTAATAGTTATGTATCTACATTGACTCGCTAGCTGTGGCAAGGGTACCATAGTAGTGTAACATACTAATAACGGGGGAAATTGGGTATGGGGAAAATGTGCACTCTCTCCACTATTTTAGGATCTTGTGAATCTAACGCTGTTCTAACATTAAAGCTTTATTTACACTTTAACAGTTCCTTGATATCACCAAACATTCATTTAGTATTCAAATATCTAATTATCGTACCCACTTAGTTTTCACAGTTTGATATCCTACTTCCTTTAATTGTCTGATACACCACTCTGCAATAGAAATATAATGCAGGACGTATAATTATATATACCACAACCGCCACATTAAAAATACCAAATACGTGAGATGGATGTCATAATATTTTATATTTTCTTTCAGATATGTAAACTGTTTTCTTTTCGATGTCTAAGAGATATAAGATTATTACAGGTATTTGACCATTCTGCACTGGTGTGTGTGATGTCTTTAAAGCCTGTCGTGTATTTTTCACCCAGGAGACATGTGCCTTCAGACCTCCCCTCTTCAAGTGTCCATTAGTGCATGAGCTGGTGGCTGGACTATTGCAAGGTCCGGGTCTAAGAGAACAATGTGGGTCTCACCATGTGGTCCCTGGACCAGCAGCACATGCCTTGCCCGGGTTCTTGCTAGACATGCAAATTCTCAGGCCCCACTCCAGACCTGCAGAATTGAAGAGTGGTAGGGAGCCCAGGAATCTGTGTTTCAATAAGCCCTCCAGGTGATTCTGCTTCACATGCCAGTTCGACAACCACAGCTGGGGGTTCAAAGACATAAGAGATTTAAACATGCTTGGCCTTGGAAAGGAAGAAAATCCTTCAGTCTTGACAACCTGAAATGAAGGTGGAGGACATTATGCTGAAGAATAAGCCATACACAGAAGGACGCCTACTACGTGATACCACTTCCATGAGTATGAGGAATGTAAAACAGACTCAGAGAAGCAGAGACTAGAAGAGTGCCCTGGAGCGCACGGGTGGGGAGGGAAGGAAAGCAGGGACGGGTGATGCACACACCTCCTCACTCCTCCAGTTGTTACTGCAATACTTAGGACAGCCTTTGGTTACTTTGACAGGGAGACCCCCAAAGCCCAGGAGCTTCCAAAAGTGGGAAACTTATTTGTCCCTTGTGTCCCTGTTGGCAGTCTGAAGGTGCTCCACATAGAGCAGGGATCCATGCCCCTTCCTCTTGTTCTGCTTTCCTCAGCTTGTGGTTTCCAACTCGTGGCCCAACACAGGTGCTCCAACTCCTGCCATCACATCCACATCCCCACTCAGTCATTCCTAGCCTCTGAGGGGTCTTTTAATGAAGTGGCCACATACCCAGTGAAAAAACTCTTAATCTAAGAAGAGGAGAACTGAATTCGTGGACAAGCACATTCTCCGTCACACTCCTATTTAATTATCATGCTGCTACACGTGACGGTTGAAGCTTAACTGATGGGATGAAATCTGTAAGGTAGACAAAGTGGCGAGGACAAGGTTGATTGGTGGATTTGTGATAGGGGAGGCTGTGGGGATATGTGGGGTAGTGAGAGCTAGAGAGGACGGGGGATTTCCCAGGAGATACCAGGAATTGATGATCTGTGGCCCTTTCGATGATATCGGAAAGTGCAGTAGCAGTTAGGATTTGTTTTCTAGTATTTTCGTTCATTGAACGTCTCTGTGAAAGTCTCACCAGGTTAACACTGGGAATAATTGGGAATTATAGAATTACAGTGGGAAGAGCAACGTGACAGCGACTCTTTGGGGAATTTTGATCATCCAAGAGTGACTCTAGCGAGGTGTGAGTGGAGTACAGAAGGGATCAGAGACACATCTGAGTGACACTATCACGACTTTTCTCCTGCAGCGTGAGGATTTGGGAGGACAAAGAAGGAAAAAACGCAGCCTCAAGGGGGTGAAGTTAGTCCTTGGCCAGGGGGTACTTTTTTCTTTTTGGGTACTTGTGCCCTGCTCTTGATCCCAGTCAGGGCCGCGTGTCTGGGGTTTCTGGTGTGTAGACGGATGGCTTGGCTTCAGGCAGCAGGATCCCCAGTCTTTACAGAGACAAGAAGGCAGAGAAGCCGGCCCGAATGGAGGTGTTTAAAGGAGAACATGCCCAGAGGGAGATTTAGAGGCAGAAGGACAGCTTTGTGGAGGGTGAAATTTGCTAGTGACAGCCTGAGGCTCAGTAAAAGGGTTGGGGAGCTTGATTTGCTCCTGGTGGAGCGGTGGGTATGGGGAGGCCAATAGAAATGGAGACCATTCAAAATAGACTTTAGGCCCCACAGGCAACGTCCAGTTGAAATTAGCCTCTCTTGGTGCTGGGATAAGTCGGGGGCTGCGGGGATGGTTTGGAGGCGTCTCAAGCAAGGCTCTGAGCACAATAGAGTAACGAATGAGGCAGCGGAAAGTGGGGTCCCAGGCCTGGAAACCGAGGAGGCGAGTGTCCAGGCCAGGCGTGCCCCTTGGCTGAAGGTCAATACATGGACTCCTGTAACGATATATGTGTGTGTTACAAAATCGACATGAAGTCAGAAATTCAAGTAGGTGTTGTACAATGTTCTTCTGTGCACATGCACACGCAATGCACACACACACACACACTCTCTCACACACGCATGTACACACACACACACACACAGGTACACATGTCTCTGTTACGGAACCGTTAGCATCCAGGGTCACGTCCACTAGAACATAGCCTGAGGTGTCCTATGGCTATTCTAGGCGTTTCCTTTTCTTTACAAAGAAAACCCACGTTTCTCAAACATGTCCTTGGAGCCCAAATGACCCTCAGGGACCCAGGGGAGGCAGCAAAGCAGCGAGAATGCTGCATCTTAGTCAAAGTGGAGGCTTCTCACCTCGGCCCTGCCACCCCAAGCTGCATCCAAGGTATCCACACGGGCGGCGACCCTGATGCCTATGAACTTGGCCCCCCACACCCCAGGCTGCAGTAGTTTAATGGAGTGGATCAGAAGTGATCAGAGGACACTGCACATGGTTAGTAAGCCCTGCTCTGTGAAATGTCGTATTCCTCATATGTCTTGTGGGCACATCTGGTTGCGATGCTGTAGGGTGCATATTAAATTGACTTCATCACATCCTCTTGTGGGCACAGCAGGCAAGGTCTGCTGGCTTCAGCTGCATGTCAACCAGGTTGATGACAGAAGGCTGTGCAGTTGGTGTGAGAATTCAATGTCACGATCCCTGGAGTGACCCGCGAGGTGCAGAGACGCTGGATCGCAGCCGCGCTGCCCGGGAGAGGCACCCAGAGCGTTTCCACCCCAGCGCCCCTGGCCGGGGACATGGGAGTCTCTGGGCAGGTGCTGGGCATCAGGAGTCTTTACAGGTCCCTCGTGATCCCAGGCTGTGAACCAGGGAGGAGCACCAGCCGTCAGGCAGGGAGACCAATGTCCCCTGTGACCTGGTGGCCCCTGACCGCCGTGCTCCCAGCCGCCTGTCCTCCTGCTGCCTAGGGCAACGCGCCTTTCCCGCCTTCCCCTCCATTGCACTCCAAGATCCCCTGCCACCTCTCCCCGCTCGGTTTCTCTCGTCCCCGGCATCACTGAGTCCGTCATTTCAGCTCCACACACTGCAGTGTACGGTGTCCTGCAGCTTTTATTCTAGCCTGTACGGGAAGCCACGAAGTCGTAGGCCGGCGAGCCTCTGTCCCAGGCTGTGCTGTTACACGGTTTTCCATTCGTGAAGGCTGAGGAGGCTCCCTTCTGAACACTGGGACCCTGCAGCATTTTCAGTCTGGACCCTTCCCACGCATGTGCTAAGATGCTCACAAACTCGTTTCCCACAGAGGACCAAGGTGGCTAGCCAGGTGCCCATGTCATGACCACTATGTCGGGAAGTTCCCTGTGGTAGTTGGAGCGTGGGAGTGGGTCTCAGCAGATGGCTGTGTCCCCCCAAACTTAGATGTTTTCATTGCTTCTATGATGTCCGTCTCTGATACCTTCTCTATGATGCTATTACCCAGAATGTCCCATCAGGTCACCCCTCTCTATGATATGACCAAAGATGTCCCTGTATGAAACCCTTCTGTGTGATCCTGTCTATGATGTCCCTCTATGACACCCCTCTCTATGATGCTATTATCTATAATGCCCCTCTATGATTCCTCTCTCTCTCTGTTATCTATGATGCCCCTCTGTGATACCCCACTCCATGATGCTGTTATCTACGATTTCCCTGATTCCCCTTTTCAGGATATTATGTATGATGTCCCTCTATACCACCCCTCTCTATGGTATTATCAATAATGTCCCTTTATGATACCCCCTGTATGATATCTACGATGTACCTCCATGATACCCCACTCTATCATATCACCTAAGAAGTCCTTCTATGAAACCCTTCCCTATGATGCCATTATCTATGATATCCCCTCTACGATACTCGTATGTATATTATCTATGATATCCCCACTATGACACCCCTCTCTGTGATAGTAGCTAAGACGTCTCTCTACGAATCTCTTCTCTATGACCCTACTGTCTATGATGTCCTTCTATGATTCGTCCCACTAGATTACCTATAATGCCCTCTATGATTCCTCTTTCTATGATGTTATCTATAATGCCCCTCTATGATTCGGCTCTCTGATGTTATCTATAATGCCTCTCTATGATTTGGCTCTCTGTGATACTATTTGTAATGCCCCGCTATGATATTATCTAGTAATGCTCCCCTATGATTCCTCTATATTATCTATAATGCCTCTCTGAGATTCGGCTCTCTATGATGCTATCTATAATGCCTGGCTATGATTCGGCTCTCTATGATGTTACTTGTAATGCCCCTCTATGATTCGGCTCTCTATGATACTATCTATAATGCCCCTCTATGATTCAGCTCTCTATGATACTACCTATAATGCCCAATTATGATTCGGCTATGATGTTACCTATAATGCCCCTCTATGATTCGGCTCTCAGATATTATCTATAATGCCCCTCTATGATTCCATTCTCCATGATATTATGCGTAAGGCCTGTCTATGATTCGGCTCTCTGATATTATCTATAATGTCCCTCTATGAATCGGCTCTCTATGATACTATCTATAATGCCTGGCTATGATTCGGCTCTGTATGATTCAGCTCTCTATGATGTTACCTATAACGTCCCTCTATGATTCGGCTCTCTATGATGTTACCTATAATGACCCTCTATGATTCGGCGTCCAGATATTATCTATAATGCCCCTCTATGATTCAGCTCTCTACAATATTGTGTGTAAGGGTCACCTGTGATTCGGCTCTCTAGGATAATATGCGTAAGGCCCGTGTATGATTCGGCTCTCTATGATACATTCTATAATGCCCCTCTGTGATTCGGCTCTCAGATATTATCTATTATGCCTCTCTATGATTCCACTCTCTATGATATTATGTGTAAGGCCCGTCTGTGATTCGGCTCTCTTTGATATTATCTATAACGCCCCTCTATGATTCGGCTCTTTATGATACTATCTGTAATGCCCCTCTATGATTCCGTTCTCTATGAGACTACCTATAATGCCCCTCTATGATTCGGTGTCCAGATATTATCTATAATGCCCCTCTATGATTCCGCTCTCTATGATATTGTGTGTAAAGGTCATCTGTGATTGGCTCTCTATGATAATATGTGTAAGGCCCGTCTATGATTCGACTCTCTATGATACTTTCTATAATGCCCCTCTATGTTTCGGCTCTCAGATATTATCTATAATGCCTCTCTATGATTCCACTCTCTATGATATTATGTGTAAGGCCCGTCTGTGATTCGGCTCTCTTTGATAGCATCTATAACGCCCCTCTATGATTCGGCTCTTTATGATACTACCTATCCTATAATGCCCCTCTATGATTCCGCATCCAGATATTATCTATAATGCCCCTCTATGATTCCGCTCTCTATGATACTACCTATAATGCCCCTCTATGATTCGGCTCTCTACGATATTGTGTGTAAGGGTCGTCTATGATTCAGCTCTCTATGAATATATCTATAGTGCCCGGCTATGATTCAGCTTGCTCATATTATCTATAATGCCAGTCTATAACTCGGCTCTCTATATTATCTATAATGCTCCTCTATGATTCCCTCTCTATGATTTTATCTATAATGCTCGGCTATGATTGGCTTGTTGATGTTATCTATAATGCCCGTCTATGATTCCGCTCTCTATGACATCATGTGTAAGGACCCTTTATGATTCCGCCGTAGGGGGACATACTCCATCCGGGTGGAGGTTGCGTGGCTTGTGGGGGTCCAGCTCCCTGTGGGGTGAGGGGGTGCGGTCCAACGGGGGGATATGCTCTTGGGGATTGAGAGCGCGCTGGCCGCGGGGCTGAGGAGATGGTGATCGCCTCCTGCTGGGTAACGGCACGCGGCCAGCTGTGGGCACCTGCTCCATGGAGAGGGAGGGCTCTCGTCTGGGGAGCAGGGGATCCGCTCCGTGCGCTGGGAGGGCACATGGCCTGCGGTGGGTACCGGCTCCGTACAGCATGAGGACTCCAGACTTTGTTGGTGTCCAGTTGACGGGGTGGGGACTTGCTCCGCATCGCTGAGTGTGCAGCCCACGTGACAAGGACCTGCTCAAACGGGATGCCCGATCCTGATTTTACCGGTGTCCCGGTGAGGTCCCGCGGTCCTCTGGGGGCGACATGCTCTTGAGGGGTGAGGGCACGCGGGCCGCGGGGGTGGGGAGGTGGCGATCTGTTCCTGCTGGTAGCGGCGGGTGGCCTGCTGTGGGCAACTACTCTGTGAAAGGTGCGGGCTCGCGTCTCGCGTGGCGGGGCATCTGCTCTGTGGGGTGGGAGGGCGCGCAGCTCATGGGCATTCCTGCTCTGTGCGGGAACAGGGCTCTGGTCCCAATGTGGGGGACGTGGTCCTACCGGGAAGGCCTACAGACTTTAGTAGTGTCCCAGTGAGGGCACGCAGCCCATGGGTTTGGGACACCTCCTCCTGCTGAGTGAGTTGGCAGTCCGATCTGGGCCAGCCTCTTCCTGCGTGGTTAGGGCGCGCGGCCAGTGGTGGGACCTCCTCCATGCGGGCTGAAGGTATGGGGCCATGGGGGATGGGGGGAACTGCACCGTGTGTGGCGAGGACACACGTCTGTTTGGGGCACCTGCTCCGTGTGGCTTGAGGGCTACAGACCTTATCGGTGACCAGTTTAGGGCGCTGGAACCGGGTTGGGTACTTACTCCTGCGGTGTGAGGGCACGCGATCCGAGGCGTGGGGGAAACCCGCTAATGTGCGGCGAGGGTCCATGGCCCACCAAGGCACCTGCTCCGTGCAGCTTTTGGGTTCCAGACTTTATTGGTGCCCAGGTGAGTGCGCGAGACCCGCGGTGGTGACCTCCTCCGTGCTGGGTGTGGGTGCGGGACCAGCAGGGGGGCTTGCTCCGTGCAGGGTGAGGGCGCACGCCACGTCGGGGCACTTGCTCCATGCAGCTTTAGGGCTCCAGACTTCCCTGGTGTCCGGGTCAGACAGTGAGGACCTGCTCAGGTAGGAGTGACGGGGAGGGGCCCACGGGAATTCCTGTTCCGTGATGGTGAGGGCTTAAGACCTATCGGTATCCAGGTGAGGCTAGTGGACTTCGAGAGGACCTACATGCTCCGTGCGGAATGAGGAATCCAGACCTTACCGGTGTCTGGGTCAGGGTGCCAGGCCCACAGGGTACGTGCTCCATACGGGGTGAGGGCATGCGGACCGGGGGGACGTAACTGGTCGGTGAAGTATGAGGGCTACAAATCTTATACATGTCCCGGTGAGAGCGCGCGGCACGTGGGGGTCCTGCTCCCTGTCGGGTGAGGTCGCACGGTCTGCTGGAGACGACATGTTCTTAAAGAGTGAAGGTGCTCGGCCCGCGGGGACGGACCTAGTCCGTGAAGCGTGAGGGCGACAAATCTTATACATGTCCTGGTGAGGGCACGTGGCCCACGTTGCGGACCTGCGCCTTTCAGAGTGAGGTCTCTAGGCCTTACACGTAGGTGTCCAGGTGAGGCGTGCGTCCCTACCACGTAGGCACCTACTCAGTGCAGAAGCAGGGTGTGCTTCCCAAGGTAGATGAGCATAGTCCATTCGGATGGAGGACATACGGCCCGCGGGAGTCTCGTTCCCTGTGAAGTGAGATGATGCGACACTCGTGGGAATGTGGGCCAAGCGTATGGTGTGAGGGCTAACAGCCCTTGGTATGACGTTCTCAGTGCGCCATAAGGGTAAAAGGCCAGCGCGGGGAACTGCTGCACCGTCTTGGTTGAGGGCATTCCACTTGCTTCTGGGACCTGCTCCGTCAGCGCTAAAGGCGCAGGACCCGCGTTGGTGAGATCAGGTGACCCTGGAGGGGGCATGCTCAGTGCAGGCAGGGTGAGGGTGCGCGGCCGGTTTGGAGACCTGCTTACTGCGTTGGGGGACTAGAGACTTTACCTGTGTCCCCTTGAGGCACGCGTCCCACTCTAGGGACCCGTCAATGGTTGAGTGAGGTCACGCATCCCGCAGTGGAGTATCATGCTGGGATGTGAATGTGTGTTGAGGAAAGAGCAACACACAAGAGAACTTGTGTTACAGACGAGCTGGACGCAGAAGGGCAGGGCGAGCATCCAGGTCTTCTGGCTCCAAGTCCAGGAAGCATTTGTCCCCCACCAAGTTCATGGTCTGCTTGAATCAGGTCCCCTTTGGATAGAGCCCCTGCGTGCTTTCTATCAACAATTTTATAAAGTTCACACGTTAAAAAGTGTAAAATCCAGCAGTTTTTAGTATATTCACACTGTTATGCAACCATCACCATCATTTAATTTTATGATGTTCTAAACATCCCCAGAAGAATCACTGTGCCAGTTATCAGTCACTCAGCATTCTACCATCCTTCCAGCCTCTGGCAACCCCAAATCTACTTTCTGTCTCCCCGGATTTGCGTGTTCTGGACATTTCCTTTAAATTGAATCATAAAATATCTGACCTTGTGTGTGTGGCTTTTTAAACAGCATATTTTCAAGGTTTATCCATGTTGTAGCAAGTGTCAGTACTTTATTCCTACTATGATCTGAATATTTGTGTCCCCCCAAATTTGTATGTTGAAATGGTGTTAGGAGGTAGGGCTTTTGGGGAGGTGATTAGATCAGGAAGGTGGAGTCCTTGTGAATGTGGTTAGTGCTTTTATAAACGAGAACCCAGAGAGTAGTCTTGTCCCTTCCAGTGTGTGAGGAGACAGAAAGTGTCATCTGTGATCCAGAAGGGGGCCCTCACCAGACACTGAATCTGCCAGCACCTTGATCTTGTACCTCCAGCCTCCAGAACTGTGATAAATATAATATCTGTTGTTTATAAGCCACCCAGTTTGTGGTATTTTCTTACAGCAGCCCAAATAGGCTAAGACAATTCCTTTTTATTGCTGAATAACATTCCGGTGTATGAATATGCTATATTTTGTTTTTTCATTTATCAGTTGATGAGCATTTAGGGTGTTTCCATTGTGCTTAATATTAGGAATAATGCTTCAATGAACATTTGTATACTAGTGTTTGTGTGAACATGTTTTCATCATATACTCCTGGGTATACACCTGGGAGTGGAGTTGCTGAACCACATGGTAACTCTAGGTATAATCTTGTAAGAAACTGCTAAACTGCCTTCCAAAGTGACTGCACCATTTTGCCAGCAGTGTATGAGAGTTCCAGTTTCTACCCAGCCTCGCTAACACTTCTTATCTGTTCATTTGTTTTAATTTTAGCTGTCCTAGAGTGTGTGAGGTGGTAACTCATTGTGGTTTTGATTTCAGCATGTGGCTAATAACGTTGATCATCTTTTTGTGTGCTTGCTGGCCATTTGCATACCTTCTTGTAGAAATGTCTATTCAACTGCTTTGCCCATTTTTAAATTGGATTATTTGTCTTTTTATTATGGAGTTGTAAGAGTCCATTATATATTCTAGATACAAGTACCTTATTAGATATGTGATCTGCAAAGTTTTTCTCCCATTCTGTATGTTGTTTTTCCACTTACTTCGTGGTATCTTTTGAAGCACAAGAGCTTTTCATTTTCATGAAGTCCAATTTAAAATTGTTTTTCTTTGGTTTATTATGCTCTTGCGGTCGTATTTAAGAAACCATTGCCTAACCCAAGGTCACAAAGATTTATACCTATGTTTTCTTATGGTTCAAACACTTCCATTCAGTCTGCATTAGTCCATTTCTGCTGCTTATAACAAAATACACAGAACTGGGCAATTTATAAAGAACACGAAATTTATTGCTTACAGTTTCTGAGCCGGGGACATCCAAAGTCCAGGGAACACATCTGGTGAGGATCTTGGTGGTGACTTCAGTGACGTGGGTATCACGTTGTGAAATAGCAGAGCAGAGAGAACAAGAGACCAACTTCCTCATTCTCTCTCCATTTAAAGCCCTCAGAATCACGCCTCTGACCACCATTACTAATCCATTCACTACTGCACGGTCCTACAATCTAATCACCTCTTCAAGGCCCCACCTTACAATTACCATAATAGGACTTCCTACTGCTTAACGGTCACAGTGGGGGTCAAGTTTCTAATACATGAAACTTGGGGGACACATTTCAAGCTTCAGTGAATTTTGGGGGGACATAATTCAATGCACTACAAAGTCTATTTAGGTCCATTTTGAGTTAATTTTTGTGTACAAGTGAGGAATGGGTCCATCTTTATTGTTTCCATATGGGTATCGCTTTGTTCCAGCACCACTTGTTGGATAAATTCACTCTTAAAACAAATATCAGTAAACAAATAGAGATTATATGCAGATTGTAGAATATATTGGGTAGTCTAGATACAGCCCTCTTCTAAAACCATTAATGTCCCTTAGATGTGTCACATCATCATTATCTTTGATCTCTCTGGCCTGTGGTTTAGTGCTTACTTCATTTTTTATGCTTTTTCCTTCCTTTTTTTTTTTTTTAACTTATCTACCAAACTCTTACACATCTGTATGGAACACAGATATGCCTGGCTGTGAAAATCCTCCAGAGAAGATGGTCAAAGCCAAAGGCAGCCAACCAGGTGGATCAGTGAGGATTCTTTTTGGCTGCATAAAATACATAAAATAATAGTGTCTTAAACATGATAGAACTTCTCTTTCATGCTAAAGGAGCCCAGAGGTGGGCAATCCAGGGTTCTTCTGATGGACATCAGAAACTCAGGCTTCTTTTACCACCCTGCTCCACCAGCCTATTGTTTGACTTCCATCCTCAAGGTGTCATGGCCCAGTAGAGCTGCTGGTGCCCCACCCATCACACCTGCATTCCAAGCAGCAAGAAGGAGGAAGAGGGTGATACAGAAAGGGCCCATTTCCCCTGAGCCACTTTTAAGCAGCATCTCTGGAAGTTTCACACAATGCTACTTACATATTCTTGGCCAGAACTTAGTTTCGTGGTGCTATGGTCTGAATGTCCCCTCCAAAGTTCATGAGGAACTTAATCCTCAATATGGCATTTGAGAGGTGGGGCCTTTAAAAGGTGATTGGATTGTGAGGACTGTGCCCACATGCCTGGGTTCATTCATTCATGGAGTAATGGGTTAATAGTTTAATGGGTTGTCAGGAAGTAGACTGGGGGCTTCATAAGGAGAGTGAGTGAGCATGTTAGATGCGCTCTTGCCATGTGATTTCCTGCATTGCCATGGACTCTGTAGAGAGTTCCCACCCAGGAGAAGGTCCTCACCAGATATGCCCCCTGGACTTGGACTTCCCAGCCTCCAAACTGTAAGAAATACATTTCATTTCTTTATAAATTACCCAGTTTCAGGTATTTTGTTATCAGCAACAGAAAACAGAGTAGTACATGTGGTCACACTTAGCTGCTGGAAGAGGTAGGAAGCATAGTCTGCTAGCCAAGCATGTCACTGCTCTGTGTGACAAGTTAGTAAAGATAAAGGAGAGAATGGCTTTGGGTAGGCAACTAGCAGCATGGGAAGGCCTTGTTCCTGCAGCCTATGCAATGGTGTGTCTCCAACCATTCCCTCAATCATATTTGGAGGGATCAGAGCAACGACAAAATTAGAGGTCTCATAGACCACCAGTTATGGAGATAAGAAGAGCCTTGGAGTGCTGGCAGCAGCTGGAAGAAGTGCATTACTCCTGTTGTCATAGGAGGATGCATTACTTCACCGTCACCCATGGCGGGGATGCAAGGGAGATGGGGCCAGATGGGACAGGGTGGGCACTGTCTGTACCCAGAGGACAGACGAGCCCTGAGAGACCAGGAGAGGCAATCAGGAAGCCCTCCTCACACCCAGGAGAGTGTTTGCAAATACATTTTGCAGCTCAGTGTTCAGGTAGGCAGGATGCTGGGTGCCAGAGACTAAAGGATACTGGGCAGAGCCTAGCTTCTGAGGACCCACCATCATGCAGAAGGTGCACATTCAAGGTGAGACATCCAAACATCTTGCCTCCGAGGGGCAAGAGCAAGGGCAGGTTTCCAGTACTAGGATGACTGTCTGTTGCGAGTGAGGTAGGCTCTCCCATCAAAGAGGAACACGCTACACAGCAGAGAAACAAGACAGCTGCTCAGTGGCTGTGCAGACCAAGTCCTCACCCCTACCTGGTGGAAGTTGAACTTCCTGGAGCCTGGGTGTGTGGTCTCCAAGAGGATCCCCCTGGATGGTTTGAGCCACAGCTGAGAGTGTGGGATCAGAAGCCTCCGTAGCTTCTCTGTAGGAGCCAGCTTGCCTGGGGTGGGGTTCATTCTGCAGGTGGCTGTTGAGAGACCGCAGCTGGTGGGGACGGTAGTGTCCTGCTGTATTCCAGGGTAGGGGCTGCAATTTGAAAGTATGTCTGGATTAAACTCCAGACTCTCTTCTAGATCCTTTCAGTACTTAGCTATTTTCTTTGGCACAGGAGTATTGGTTCTTGTAATCCAAATCTTAACAAATGTCATTAAGGCAGATATAAAATTAAAATTTAAACTGCTACTCTGGTTTCAGGTTGTGGGATATACAGGTGTTAAACAATAACAGGAGGTGCTTGGGATCTTTGAAAAGTGACTTGAACTGAAGTCACTACTTGCTCTAAGAAAATGACAGTGTGAGAATAAAGAGGGTCTAGGGAGGACTTTCACTCACTTGGACGTGGAAGCTGTCCAGGGGTTGGACAAAGGAACTGTGGTCTTCAGCTGGGGCCTGGATGCTTGGAGCTGGGTTGGAGCTCAGACTCTCACCCCTTGGGCATTTCAGATGCCTCAGTTATTATTTATTTATTTTCACAGGTTTCCAATGTGTTTTTATTATTAGTTAAGTCATGCTTCAGGGTCACAGGGTAGGTCTCACTTTACCACACCCTAGGAGAAGGACAGAAGACAGAGGAGAGGTGAGGTGCAGCCAGATCAGATCTTCTCAGGAAATGTGCCTTCAGCCCAATAGTCATCCCAAGCTGAGACTCAGGCTATCAGGTAGAGGGACATGTACACACAGTGGTACCACTCACACACAGAAACATTGCTTTTTTAGTGGTCATTGCCTTCTTGCAGCGGTGGAAGTCCAGGTAGTTCTGGTCTGGTTCTGGATGGGTAAGTGGCTGTCAGAAGGAGCAATCTTGTAATTCTTGATTTTGGTCTTGATGTCTTCTGCCATGGTGCTGACTCCTCAAGATGCTCTTGAAGCACTTGAAGCTCAGTGCTGGATGCCTAAGTTATTGGTGTGGCTACCGCTGCATAACTGGGCCGCACCTGAGCCCTATCCTGCATGCCTGTTTGGGGGCAGGGAACCACTGACCGGGCTTTGGTGAGCTCCAACCCCAGACTTGCCTGGCCTCACGCCTGCTCGCTGTCCCACCTCAGCCCACAATTGTCGTGCAGCCCAAGGGTAGGGTCTGGAATGAGAGACTGTGCACTCTTAGTGCTCCAGCCCTTTGCTGAAAGCCACTCCACTGGGTATCTGCGCCTCCTGGGCAGGACCCCGCATTGCTCAGACACACCCGACATGCTCCCAGCCACAGGAAGGCCAAGGAAGGGCTCCTCCTGGCACTGCTTCCAATGTGGGATGCAAAATATGTTGGAGTCGGTCCCTTATGGCCGCCCAGACAGCTAGCTACAAAATGTTTCTCCTTTTGAAGCTCATTCCCCTGTTTGCAATTCCGTGTCTCTTCCCTCTCATCTCATTATAGAGGGGCATCCTATCCCACTCAGATCCCTGACTGCTCCCTTTGTCTACACAGCTTATCTTTCTGAGTTAAAATCCCAATGAGATGGGGGTCACGCTACTTTCCAGGAGTCTGGTGGAATTAGGAATGAAGGCCGGCACGTCTGATGGAGCCCTAGCCCCCCGGGGTCCCATCAGACAGAAGAGGCCAAGCGAAGGCCGTGCTGGACCAGTCAGTCAGCTCTGCCTGTGCTACGCTCCCTCTTCCCAGCTGCTTCTGGAAGGCGGTGCCTCAGATCCTGTGAGGAAACAGGGTGGGGTGTACTGAAGCACAAAGAGGAGTGATACGGACTGTCCAGGAATGTTAACTATGCAGGGAATGGGGACTGGGGAGGTGGGGAAGGAAGAAAGGGAACCCCTGCTCTCATGGATGATCTAATAACCACCGGTCTCTCGAGTCTGGACTCCTTCCTGTTTGGACTGAGCATTCAGATGGTTGCACTTGCATGTTAGGTAGAGGTGGCTTTGGGAAGGAGTGGGGATAGGAGCTCCTTACTTATCAGGTGAAGCCAGCACTGATGTGGCCTTAGGTCTCCCTGGGGGATGCAGGGCCCAAGGACAGGGCCCCTGGTTCATGTCCTTCTTCTGCGAAGCCCCAGATTTAGGGCAAGTTTAGCTCCAGACCCAACTGAATTCACTTCCATGTCAGAGATTCAGGCGGTAAACAGAGACCAGACAAAACCAAGAATCTTCCCTTTTCTTCCCTTTCTGTCATCTCCCCCAAAACTTGGAGTCACAGCCACTGGCTGATTTCTTCCCAAAGCTACCTCCCCACTTTCTTACTGAATTTTTCTTCAGATTCTGTTTTGTTTTGTTTTTTTTGGTGGTTGGCAGGTGCAGGCATCTGAACCCTTGACCTTGGTGTTACAAGGCTGTGCTCTAACCAACTGAGCCAGCCACCCAGCCTTCATATTCTGTGTTTTGTAAACTTTAAGACTGTTCTTTATTGCAGTACTTTTTTTGAAAAAATGATGAGTCTTCCAGTGCATTCTCAATATACTTAGACAAAAGCCAACACCATCCTGTGACCCACAGGGACCTCACCACAAGTCCTCCCTCTGTCCTCCTTCATTCATTCTCCCTGCTCCAGCCACAACATGCTCCCAGCTTCTAGAACCTGCCCCCATTCCTTGGCTGTGGCCTCTTCCTCTGTCTTCGAAGCCAGCAATGCTGGGTCAAGTCTTCACACTTCCATTCTCTCTCGTTCTGTGCAGTTGGTAAAGCCTCTCTGCTTTTGTGGACTCATCAGGTGACATTGGGCCAACAAGAATAATCCAGGTTGATCTCTCCATCTCAAAAATCCTTAACTTCATCACATCTGTAAAGTCTCTTTTGCCATGTAACAGAACATATTCACAGGCTCTGGAGATGAGGACGTGGACGTCTTTGGGGGCCCTTATTGGGGCTACCCGAAGTGTTTGGCCACTTTCACTTATAAACATCAGCTCACCTCTTAGATTAATCACAGCTCTGAACTTGATTTCAAGTAAAATCTTCTTCACCTAAGCCAAGGCTTCTGTGGCTGCCCCCTCCCCAGCCAGAGGGGCAAGGACATTGCTTCTTATATGTCACCCTCTCAAGATTGTCACCCCATGAGGGCAGGGCTTTGTGTTGCTCTTAGTGTTTCCAGTGCCTACAGCAGGCAGAAACTTTGCTCACTAAACACTCAGCCAGTGGACATTGAGTGAGATTCATCACTCTGACACAACTCTATGTTATTCTTTTGATTGAGATATAATTCATATACCATAACATTCACCCTTTAGAATGGAAGATTCAGTGGTGTCTATTGCATTCACAAAATATATTTACTAGTATAACTACCAACCCTAGAACATTTCCAGAACCCCAGAACCCATTACCAGTCACTCTCCATCCCCCCATACCCTATCCCCTGGCAACCACTAATCTACTTTCTGTCTCTATGCATTTGCCTCTTCTGCACATTTCATATAAATGGAATGATGTGATATGTGGTTTTCTGCATCTGGCTTCTTTCACTCAGCATGATGTTTTGAGGTCCATTCACATTGTTGCGTATGTCAATGCTTCATTCCTTTGAACTCAGCATTACCTTTGCACATACCTGAAGGCTGTGCGTATAGGTTAAGAGTGTAGGAAGACTCTCCTATCATTGGCCCCTCTTCTCTAAATAATATGCAGCCAAATGAAGTTCCTAGAGCGACCATACTGATGGTCCAGCAAATATTTCCAACCTTCCTGAGCACAAGATGACCCCATTGCTGGGGTCTCCTTAACTGTCTTCAAACTTCCTGTCTTCCTTCCTGTCCTGGAACTTCCTGTTCTAATACTTCCTGTCCTCACAATTCCTGTCCTCGAAATTCCTGTCCTTGAACTTCCTGTCATACTTCCTCTCCTTCAACTGATCTCACACTTCATGTCTGCAAACTCCCAGTCCTCAAACTTCGTGTCCCCACACTTCCTGTCCTTGAACTTCCTGTCTCATACTTCCTGTCTTCGAACTTCCTGTCCTTGAACTTCCTATCTCATATTTCTGGTAGTCCAACTGTCCTCACACTAACTGTCCTTGAACTTCCTGTCCTCAAACTGTCCTCACATTTCCTGTCTTTGCACTTCCTGTCTCATACTTCCTGTCCTCAAACTTCTCCTCACACTCCCTGTCTTCCTACATTCTGTCCTCAAATTTCCTGTCCTTACTGACCTCAAACTCAATGGCCAGCCTCATATCATAAGTAATAGAAAGCAGTGGGGGCCTGTTAGTCCGTTTTTGTGTGGCTATAACAGAATACCTGAGACTGGGTGATTTATAAAGAACTGGGATTTATTTGGCTAATGATTCTGGGACAGCTGCATATGTCACGGGCCTCAGGCTCCTTCTACTCATGGCTGAAAGTAGCAGGCAGCTGGTGGGTACAAGCAGATCACATGGCAAGAGGAAGCAAGAGAGAGAGAGAGGAGGTGCCATGGTCTTTTTAAGCAACGAGCTTTCATGGGAACTAATAGAGTGAGAACTCACTCATTAATCCCCCCTGCCCCAGGGAGAGCATTAATCCATTCATGATGGATCCACCCCATGACTCAAACAGCTCCCAACACTGCCACATTGGGGTCAGATTTCCATGTGAGTTTTGGTGGGGGCAAGACATCCAAACTATCATTCTGCCCCTGGCCCCCTAAATCTCATGTCACTGTCACATACAAATACAATTATTCCATCCCAGCAGTCCCAAAAGTCTTAGCTTGTTCCAGCAGCAACTTCGAAGTCCAAAGTCTCATCTGAGACCAAAGGCAAAACTTCCAGCCATGAACCTGTAAAAATCAAAACCAAATTTATCTACTTCCAAGATACAATAGTGGAACAGACACTGGCTACACATTCCCATTTCAAAAGGGAGGAGTAGGCCAGAAGACAGGAGAAACAGGACCCAAACAAGCCCAAAGCACATCAGGATAGACATTAAGTCTTAAAGCTCCAAAATAATCTTCTTTGATTCCAAGTCCTGCATCTTGGGCACAATGGAGCATCTGGGCCCCCAAAGCACTGGGCAGCCACACTCCCAGTGCTGTGCAAGGCATAGCCCATTGAGCTGCACTGGTGCCTGCAGCTTTTCCAGGTGGGTGTTCCATGTTGCCAGTGGCCCTACAGCTCTGGGGTCCTGGTGGCAGCCCTGCTGTGTTGGCTCTCCTAGACATTTCTCTGTTGGGGGGGGTCTCTGTGGGAGCTCCGATCCCACTTTCCTGCTTGGCATTGCTCTAGTAGATGGTTTCTGCAGTGGCTCCACATGTGTGGCAGGTATCTGCCTTGGCCCCCAGGCTTTTCTGTACATCCTCTGAAATTGGGGTGGAGGCTGCCATACCTCCACAGCTCTCATGTTCTGCCAGCCTGAACATTTAACATGATGTGGATGCCACGAAGTGTACTAGTCAGGGATCTCCAGAGAGATAGAATCAATAGAATACATTATAATTATATGAGAGGGATTTATTAGGAGAATTAGCTCATGTGGCTATGAAGAAAAGTCCCACGATAGGCTGTCTATAAGCTACATTCCAGTAGCGTGGCTCACTCCAACTCCAAAGGCCTCAAAACCAGGGAAGCTGATGGTATTCTTGGTGTAAGTCCTGGATCCCTAAAGCTGAAGAGTCTCAAGCTCTAATGTCCACAGACAGGAGAGAAGAGTTTATCCCAGCTCCAGCAGATCAAGAGAGCTTCACCTCTTTCTTCTGTCTTTTGTTCTCTCTGGGTCCCCAGCAGATTGGATGGTTCCCACCCACACTGAGGGTGGGTCTTTCCCACCCGGTCCACTCAGACTCTCATACTAATCTCTGCTGGAAACACCCTCATGGACGCACCTGAAAAGACAGTTTTACCAGGTGTCTCAGCATTCCTTCATCTAACCAAGTTGGCACCTAGAATTAACCTTCACAAAAAGGTTTCCAGCTTCTGTTCTCCAGAGGTGTTACACAAACCACACTTGGGGCTGCTTGAGGCAGGGATGCTGCAGCTGGAGCAGCTGGGATGCAGGGAGTGGGTTCCTGAGGGAAGTGGTGCCCCAGGTCTGTTCTCTGGGACACCTTGGGCCTCCTATGCCTCAGGGGTCTGTGGTGGGAGAGGTGCCCTTCCAGATTTCTGAAATGTCATCATGGCTTTTCTCCCATTGCCTTGCCTGTTAGCACCTGGCTGCCTCACCGCCAAGCTAATGTCCTTAGCAACCAGTTTATCTGCTTCACCCTTGCGTTTTTCTCCTGCTCTCTGCTTCTCTACCACATGGCCAGGCTGCAAATTTTCTAAATCTTTATGCTCTGCTTCTCTTTTAAATTCTGGCTTTACATCATGCCTTTTCTGCCATAACTGCTGCGTTATGGTTATTGCAAGTACCATGCAGCTTCCTGAATGCATTGCTGCTTGGAATTTTTTTCTGCCAAACATTCTGGTTCACAGCTCTTAAGTCTCATCTTCCACAAAGTCCTAGAGCATGAACACAATGCAGCCAAGTTCCTTACTATGGTGTAGCAAACGTGGTATTTTGTCCAATTCCCAATAAGTTCCTCTTTTCTACCTGAGACCTCATCATCAGCATCTTTTTTACTGTCCACATTTCTATCAACATTCTGGTCACAACCATTTCACCAATCCCTAAAATGTTCCAAACATTCCCTCATCTTCTTGTCTTCTTTTAGGTCCTCCAATCTCCCCCAACCTTCGCCCATTGCCCAGTTCCAAAGGCGCTTCCACATTTTTTTAGCTATATGTATAGCAACACCCCACTCCTTGGTACCAATTTTCTGTATTAGTCCATTTTTTTTGTTGCTGTAACAGAATACCTGAGACTGGGTAATTTATAAAGAACAGAAGTTTATTTGGTTTACAGTTCTGGGACAGCTGCATGGCCTGACGTCCACTGGCCCTGACTATAGTGGCACAGGCAGGCCATTGAGAGTTTTATCTTTCCTGTGGCTAAGAGCATCCCAAGGCTCTGAGAAAAGGGTTCGGCCCAGATGATGCTGCTAGTAATAACCAGGTGTTTTGGCCTCAGGGCATCTTCCTGGGATTAGGCTAGCAGGCTGTGGATAAGAGGGAGGCTGAGTGGGCTTAGAGGGTTGAGAGGAGCAAGGCACAGGTACCAGGCCTGTGAGATATTGTCTTAGCTAATTTGGGCTGCTATAACAAAGTACCACAGACTGGGTGGCTTATAAATAACAGACATTTATTGCTCACAGTTCTGGAGGCTAGATGTTTAAGATCAAGTTCCCAGAAGGTTTGTTGTCTGATAAGGGCACACTTCCTGGTTCACAGATGGTGCCTTTTCACTGTGTCCTCACATGGTGGAAGGGATGAGGGAGCTCTCTGGGTTCTCTTTTATAAAGGCATTAATCTCATTCATGAGGGCTCCACCCTCATGACCTCATTTCCACCCAAAGGCCCCACCTCCTAACACCATCACCTTGGGGGTTAGAATTTCAACATAGGAATTTATGTGTGGGAGGGGACACAAACATTCAGTATATAGTAGATGGGAACTGAAAAATTTGTTCAGAGGGTACTAGAGATGGAATTGTCTATTCCACGGTTTTATTGAGAGCGGGTCCCATTTAGGTCAAGTCTCAAAATTAGCAGCCAGTCCCCTAGGCTGGCTAAAATCAAAAGTGGTAAATAGCAAGTGTTGACAAAGATATGGAGGAACTGGAATCTTTGTACATTGCTGGTGGGAATGTAAAACGGTACATTTGCTGCAGGAAGTAGTTTGGTGGTTCCTCAAAAAGTTAAACGTAGAAATACCATCTGACCCAGCAACTCCACTCCTAGATGTAGACCCAAAAGAAAAGAAAGCAAGGACTCAGAGAAACACTTGCACATGCATGTTCATAGCAGCACCGTTCGCAATAGCTAACAGGTGGAACTACATATCCATTGATGAATGAATGAATAAACAAAATATGATATAACCGTATAGCATAATATTATTCACCAATAAAAAGGAATGAAGTTCTGACACATTGTGTCACATGGATGAACCTCAAAAATATTATGCTGGGTGAAAGAAGCCAGACACAAAAGGCCACATACTGTATGATCCCATCTATATAAAATGTCCAGAATGGGCAAATTCACAGAGATGGAAAGTAGCAGGAAGCAGCAGTTGCCAGGGGTTGGGGGTGGGGGGATGGGGAGTGACTGTTTAATGGTATGGGGTCTCCTTTTGGGGGGATGAAAATGCATTGGAATTAGGCAGAGGTGGTTGCATGACATTGCAAATGTACTAAGTGCCACTGAATTGTTCACATTCAAATAGGTAATTTTATGTTACATGCATTTCACCTTAATTGAAAAAAACCAAAAAGCAACAATCCACAACCTCAGTAGCAACACAAGGACACTCTCTGTAGAAGGGTTTTGCTGTGTGTGTACTTCCCTGACCTTTCCAGGGCATGGAAGCAGTCTGGTGGTCTCACTGGGGACTTTTTTGTCCCCCTATGCTGTTGCTGCCTGCTTTTTTCCTCTCCAGCACCATCCTGCTGTACCACATCATGGCCTGGGGCCTGGCCACCCTACTCTGCCTGGAGGGAGCTGTCATGCTTTACTACCCTTCTGTGTCCAGGTAAGCCAGCACGCCTGGCAGCCCAGGTGTTCCAACCCCAGGCCCATTCTGTGTTCTGCAGGAAATGGACATGCCCTGACCCACAGGGGTCGCCTTGCAGGTCACCCCTCTGTCTTGTGCCATGTGAGGCCACTCACAATCACGACCTGGAGGGCTCGCTGCAGGGCCTTGCACCCGTGATTTCCTTCCCGGCCTCTGCTTTTCTCGTTTGCGTGCTCACAGCACATATGCAAAGCTTTTGGTATATCCTCTCCGTATTGGTGAAGCTTCCTCATGCCCACTCTTTAATTCTTATTCTTCACGCTTCCTCTGGAGGAGCAGGTGAGTTTAACATTTTAAGCAGGAGTTCGAGATGAGAAGCAAACGGGAGCTCTGGGAGGAGCTAATTCTGTGCCTCTGCTTCCTGCGCTTTCTCCCTTTTCTTCCATCCTGCACTCTTGGCTACCCTGAACACAGATGCAGGAAGATGTGGCCACTGAAACTGTTTCAGGCATTTCTTCAAGTTTAAAATCCCATCAATGCAACCATTTACAAGGCCTCAAGGCACCTGCAAGGACATATACTCTTCCTATGGAAAACAGGTGAGCAGTACCTGTGATTTTAGGGCTGTGTGGACTGGGCACAGCACAGCCCTCAGGATAAATTTGGCCCTTTGCCTGATTTTGTTCATAAAGTTTTATTGGAACACAGCCCAATTTTTTATGTACTGTCTATGGCTGCTTTTGCACTACAACATCAGAGTAGAGTCGTTGTGACAGAGACTGTGGTATGACCCACAAAGCAGAGAATATTTACTATCTGTCCCTTTACAGAAAAAAATTGCTGGCCCACGGTGTAGATCATTTCTCCCCCTTCTTTTTCAATTTCTTTCAGCTACTCAGTTAGCGGTCTCCAAACTGGTTTTGCCTTATCAACCGTGAATACTCAAAGGAGCTCCATGTAGATCCATTCATGTGCTCTCTTTCCTGGAGAACTTGAATAGGGCAGATACAGTGTCAGCAGCTGCTATAACAGAACGCACTTAATTGGAAAGGGAGTTTCTGTCGCTTGCCCTCACCTGTGGGACCCTGGAGACCCCTGGCAAAGTGGAATCTGAGCCTAAGGGCGTGATTGCTGGGGGGCTCACAAGGTGCCCCAAGGTGCTGTCAGGTCTTCAGGAAGCATCTTAATCCTTAATCAGCTCTTAGTCCTCACATCTCCCAACCTAGAGCCTTCGGGTCCTTCAAGCTCGAAGGCTCACTCTCATTTGCATGTACTTTCTGTCTTGGCAGTGGAGTCACTTCTCTTGCTCGTTGTCTCCCATTCTCCCCTTGAGCCTTTCCAGACTGCATTGCAGCCTTCATAGCTGAAGATGAAACTGCCTATTAAAAAGGAGGTGGCAGCATGGAAATCCTTCCTATGGCAAGATGGGTATTGCATTTTTCCTGCCTGATTTTTCATATTTTCTGCCATTTTTTACCTTTTGGTTTGAACACCCCATGAATATTAAAAGTGCTTTGGTTTTTATCATTTCAACTTCTGTGACCACAGGGGCTGGCTGTCATCTGCTTTTCTGCCTGCCCCTTTGGTTGGGCCTGCTCCATCTTCTCTCACCTTTGCCTTGGTTCTCTCTGCCTCTGCACCATTTTTCTTCTCTCCTACATTATGCATTTCTTAGCTGATAGTTCCTACTTGGTAACATCCACTGTGTGGCTCCCCACACATCCTACGGTGACCGGCAATGCCTATGACTCATCAGTATAAAACCTTGTCCTTTTCCCTGAAAAGAATCACAGAAACAATTGATATCCATAATCATGAGAACAAATTTCCTTTGAAATATGAAGCTCAGGTATTTTGAGTTGCTCAGGGAGAGGGATGAGATATCATTCATGCTACTGGCTAATGTGTAGCGTGTAGTAAATGCTCAAAACCTAACTAGTTGAGTGCCTTTGTTTCTACTTGAATTTTGTGATTTTTTCCTTGAAGAGACCCCATGTAGGGAATCCTCTACCCCAGAGTGTCTTTTCCTTAAATGCCTTACAGGTCCTCCCATTTATGAGACAGAAACATGATTGATTTCCTTATTCTCCTGCAAATTATTGTTTGTTCTCAGACATGAGGAATGAGTCAGATTTCCTTTTGGTAGGGTCAGAAGTAGATTTGTGCATTTCCCTTTTCGCCCTCACCCTCTTATCTCAGCTTCCAGATAAGTCTGCATGTTTTAGCCAAAGCTTTGCATTCAAGAAGAATGACTCAGTTTTCTTCCCTCAGGTGTGAAAGGGGTCTGGACCACACCATCCCCCACTATGTCACCACGTACTTGCCACTGCTCCTCGTCCTTGTGGCCAACCCCATCCTGTTCCAAAAGACAGTGACGGCAGATAAATAATAGGGAAGTTCTCCGGGTACATGGACACTGGGTAGGACCCCATGTCTGGGGCTCAGATAATGGCATGTCATTTCTGGAATTATCCAGGACAGTGGATCCCATTCATCATCCTCCAGAGGCATAAGCAGAATACAGTTGGATAAAGTAAACAGGTTTAAGAAATGAAAATGAGCAAGCCTGTTTAGTCATGGACCACACACATTGTCTGTCCACGTTTGTTATCTCAAGGCCAGGACAAGTTGGCCTTTCATTTCTGTGCAGGGCTCATGCTGGGTCTGCCCTTGGCATGCCTTAGAGGCTCCCAGGAATGGCCTTAGGAAACTGTGGAGGTGAGGTAGGAGCAGAAGGGGAGAGAAGGGGTGGGGGGAAGGGATGCAGCAAAGACTGAGGGGTCTGGATCCTGGTCAGTCCCATGATGCTCTTGGCTTGTGTCTTTTCTCAGATGGGTAGGAAACAGGAAATGAGCCAGATGCAATGGGAAGAACTGGATAAGAGGAGTATCGTGAGTCAGTAGAATGTTAGGGAAAGACCTCTGGGCTGGGACTGGGGATTTCCATTCCAGCCCCTACCACCTCTTCAAGGAAGGGTGACCTGGAGCAACTGTCCAGCTTCCTCGGGCTGCTGTGGATCCCTCAAGGGCAGAATGGGCATAATGAAGTTTGCCTTCACAGAAAGGTTGTTTGAGGATCAGCTGTTGATTTTAGAATTTTAAAACATTGTTTAAAGTACTCTACCACTAGGAGCAGGAAATTATTGCGGCTCTTTGGACCAGTCTTTGTATATCTACATTTAAATATGGTGTATTAAACACAGGATTTTTTTTACAAAATTAAGTAAAAAATAGTGATTTAAGTATATCAAACCAATGAAAATGACTCATAGAAAAAAGGACTGAAAAGAAATACAGTAAAACGTTAACAGTGGAGGGACCATGGGTCATTAATTCTTCTGTAAACTTTTATACTTTCTAACTTGTCTATAAGGAGAAACTTAAAATAGTTAAGTATTTTAAAATAACAGGTGTGTATTATTTTTATAATAGAGAAAAATAAACCTTTAAAAATATAGTCCCTGAACTAGTAAAATCCAAATAAAACTGGAAGTTTAGTTCAGATCACTGTTAAATTCTTATTTCTGACAAACGTCCTGTGGTTGGGTAAATTGTTAACACTGGGGGGAAGCTGGGCAAAGAGTATAGGTATACAGAAGCTTTCTGAGCTACCTTTGCCATTTTTAAGTCAATCTAACATTGCTTCCAAGTAAAAATTTTAAAAATATACATTCCTTAGAGTCTAGGAGGACTCCAAATTGGAAGTTGTGAGGCATGGAGGTCAGTAGCTTGCTTTGCCTCATGCTCTCTGGTTTTGATTATGGGCTCACATCTGCTCTGATTCCGCTCTCTGTACTCAGTAAACAGAAATAATGAACACTGTGTGTGGTTCCCTTCTGTTCCTCCCAGTGGCCTCTTTACTAAAAGGATGACAAGGCATTTACACGGAGAACGAGCGATGGATGGGAGCTGTGATCAAGATCCGATTTTTCAAAATAATGCTGGTTTTAATTATTTGGTAACCTTTCTTCCATTTTTTTTTTTTTTTTTTTTATTGCTTGTGGTAAGGGATAGGCAAATGGTTTTCCCTTTTGCTTTTCCAAGTGTGACCTGGAAGTTCCAAAGAGAAGAGTCTTTGGAGAGGAAATATTTGAAACAGTGGTAGGAGCCCTTTGAGGAAATACATGGAGGACAGGGGAGCAAGTCCAGAGGGTATGAATTTCTGGAAGAATATCCAAATGTACTCAAATTATATATAACGCTCTTAGAAAAAGAACTCCCCGATTAAGTTTTGAAATGTCCCCGCCATATGCATCCAGTATTTCATCCCATTGCTGGGATTAACTGAAATTAAGCAGTTGATCATACTTTCTAAATCCACCCATGTGCCTCAATCGTGACACCAGAATTTCTGTATCTCACAGAGGAGCAAGCGCACATCTTCCGTGTAAAGACTCATACCTCAGTCACGAAGG
This sequence comes from Cynocephalus volans, assembly GCF_027409185.1. NCBI lineage: Eukaryota > Metazoa > Chordata > Mammalia > Dermoptera > Cynocephalidae > Cynocephalus > Cynocephalus volans. The sequence goes on from NC_084478.1 coordinate 10,506,425, forward strand.
GCAGAGAACAGGCTGAGCAAGTTTGCTCTTCAGTTTTCCTCATCACTGGTGTCCTACCCAAAAGGACAGGTGGATGCTTTGAAAGTAGACCTGTAGCCAGTGCAAAAAAGGTGGAAATTAGAACACCCTGCACTGCAGCAACTCAACACTTTGCAGGACAGGGCAAGCCTTTGTGGTCTTAATAACTAATCTGATATTAGGAGATTTGTTTGAACATCCTCCTAGGAGAGACTTAAATTATCTCTCACTAAAAATACACTCAGCTCATCATATCAAACTACACTGACCCCCAAGAGTAACATTTTAAAGTTCCAGCATAAAATGTCAAAATAAGATTTGTTTTGGTCTACATCGAAACTTCGGGTTACTCCTCAAACAAAGAATGAATTCTGGGTTATTTGACACGGTGCTAGAACTTTATACCCTGAAGTGGCACTGAGTGTTACCATTGGAAGGATTTGCTGATCTCTGCTTTAGAGTGTGAGGAGTTATAGTTCTTAAATTCTTGGTGTGCTGGTTCCTTGTGCTTTCTTACTGCTGAAGTGGTCTTCCCTCCACCAGGAATTAGGAATTTTAGGCATTTGTAGAAATCGTTCCCTGACCTCAGCATTTAAAAGTGAATTTTGTTGCATGTTCTCTTTATCCATGGGCCATTTTCTTTCTAACAGTTGGTTGTCAAATATCATCAATGAAAGTCATTTATTCTATCTTGAAATGCAACCAGATATCAATGGAGGCTCTTTGAAAGGTGTGAGAAGTGCAGCCAAGACCATGTGGCTTATTATGGTAGGTAGATTTAAAATTTTCAGCTTGGAAAGAAAAAACACGCAGAAGTATGATGTATTGTCATATAAATATATAGTGAGTTGAATAGTTTCCTGGGCTACCTATATCTGGCCTTTGTGTGCTAAGCTACCAGGTTTCATTCATTATTGGGATCATTATTAAATGGATACAACTCTGGTAAATTAATTTGGCACAGTGCATCAAAACTGTCAGGCAGACTCACAATATCAGATCTTTTATCTTGAAGGAGTATTTCAGACCACGAAGAAGCCATAGGGATGAAGAAATTTCTAGTAGCATTATCCATAATTATAAAGCATTATAGGAAACCCAAATTTGAAAAAAAAAAAGGGGGGGAGGTGGTTAAGTAAATTATAGTCTTTCATCCTGGTGGAATGTTACCCAGATTTTTAAAATGACTCTTATGAAATTTCTGATATTAAGTGGACAAGGTAGGATATGAAATTATACCAGTTACAACTACATAAACACATATGTATATAAAAATATTGGCTGGAAATACAAGAAATGATAGTAGGGTGGAAGCGCCATGGGTAGACTTCTCCCCCGGTGTTTTGATTATATTACATTTACAATAAGAAAGGCATGCATGAGCTGAAGTCTCCACTGGCGGAGAGGTCCACTCTGTGCTACACAGAATTAATGCTTACATTGCTTCCGAGTTGGGAAAGATCTGATTCACAAGAACCTTAAAATGAGGAGAGCACCAGTCTCCTCAGTCCCTGTGCTTTGGTTTGGAGCTAACAAACCAAACATATGAAGTTAACCAAGGGAACCACACAAATGGAGAGATGTTTCCCAGACCCACCTTTGCCTGAACAACATTTGTTAAATCAAATTCTGAGTTGACAGTGCAAGGTAGAAAGCTACAGGAGAGCAAAGCACCTTAGGCAGAGGCGAGAACGTGCTTGGTTCCATTGCCTGGGTCACATGGATCTCCTCCCCCCCCCTTCGTCCCCCTCCCTTCCCCTCCTCCTTTCTCCTTTTTCTTTTTTCTTCTTTTTAAAGATGACCGGTAAGGGGATCTCAACCCTTGGCATGGTGTTGTCAGCAGCACGCTCAGCCAGTGAGCGAACCGACCACCCTATATGGGATTCGAACCCATGGCCTTGGTGTTATCAGCACCGCACTCTCCCGAGTGAGCCACAGGCTGGCCCTGCCCCTTTCTCCTTTTCTCTGCTTCCTCTCCCCCCTTTTTTTAACTGTATAAAATGGCACTACCATTTGTATTATGTTTCCATCTCTTCTTTAAACGTGTCACTGATGAAGTTTTTGAGTGTTGTGCGCCTAACCCCATTTTCCCCATAAGTCCTGTGGTCTGCACTGCTCATTTTTGCTGAGCGCTGTGATTTTGAGGAACGCCTATGTTGTGTTAGGACAGAATTGGCCATACTTTCTCCCTGAGCCAAGTACCATCCGGGTGATAGAAAAGCAGCACCAAGCCCCTCTCCTCTAGCTCCTCCCATTTTTGACTCCACCCTCAGACTCTGCCCAGACAGGAGTGTAGCCTGCAAGCGTCCCCCGCCTTCCTGGGCTGCAATGGCCATCCCGGCTCCAGGTCCCAAAGCTCCTTGTACATTTCCTTCTCAATACACTCACCACGACTCCCTGACATCACCTGGCAAGCACTGGTCCACCCCAGCAGACCGTGAGTTCCCTAAGGGCTGACTATGCATCTTTTTCTCCCGAGTCTGGCCACAGTACACATTCTGTCCACACTTGTCCCGCCACTCACCCACTCCGTGTCACCAGGCACTGCCGGAGCCCCAGTTGCTGGAAGATGTCCACCACCGTCTCCATGGGGGTGTGGTCCGTGACCGTGAAAGGGCTGAGGTTGAGGATGCACCGCAGCTTCATGGGGTGCAGGCTGTTGGCCGGCAGCTCAGGGGCCTCCTCTGTGAAGTACCTGATGGAATTGCTCACGATGCCCTCCTGCCTCTGTCTGGCATTCTCTAGAACGGGGACAAGCAGGAACAATAAGCCACACAAAAATCCTGGCCGAGAAACTCCACCCTATAGCCCCACACGTCATCCTCGAATCCTACAGAAAAGGGTTTTAGAGGACAAACTGCACATTTTTAATGAGGGGCTTCAGCCAAAGATCTGTGAAACTGGCATCTCTCTTAAGCTATGCTATGCCAGGTTCCCCCTGCTGTGACCAGATCTTTGGTTGCCAAAGTCTTGCAAAATGGGCCTGATCAAGACGGCTCCTTTGGGGATATTCATTGCTTCCCCCCTGCAATCCAGGGCACCCCTAATGGCTGAGGGCCCTCCACTCTTGCTTTCCTAACACTCCTCCACCTGCTCAGAGGCTGAAGTTTGACGGGACAAGAAACCTCACTTATCTGCCCAATAACCTTAATACATGGGTTTTTTTCGTTGTTTTTTTTTTTTTTTTTTTTTTTTTTTTACAAAATCAGTCATAACTGGCCCAAATGGCATAATGAATCTTGAGAGGAAGAAGGAACCAATAAGACCAGCCCAGGCTCACAGCCCAGAAATGCAGCTCAATCCCAAATATGGCCCTTGGGTGCAAAGAAACTACCTCAGAAAAGCTACATCCCCCAACCCCTTGGATCTCCTGTCTTAAAAATGGGCCATTTTGTGCATTTCTCAAAGAAAGTAAAACTGTTATGGTAGCAATTAGCCTGTTTCTGTCTGTAGGCCAGGCCATGTGAAAGAAAGCTGAAGAAAAGTAGGGTAACAGGAACTCATTAGAAACACAGCTTAATGCAGTGCTAGAAACCCGGGCTATTTTAAATCACGCATGAAATAAATCCATCGGTCTCAAGATATTTCTCCAAGGCGATTTTCCTTCTGTTGGAATTTTAATCTTTCTTTTGGTTCATGAGAAAAGCTTAGGGAAAATGTACAGCAAGGCTAGCCTTAGAATGGATCCTGGTTTCTGTAATAACTTTTCTTGCCTTCTCAAGACTACTATTCACCTATATTGTTCTTTCAAAAATAAAATTCTAACTGCCTCCTCTAAGGCCATTTAGTACAATAGAGTACTTTAATGGAAATCTGGCAGTGTTTGGGGTCAGGCTGAGTCTGAAAGGGGGTCTCTGTTTAAAAGCAGAACAGTGGGCCTGCTGGGCAAATGCCTGCACATTATATGGGTCAGGTGAAATCCAGTTACATCAAATGGAATATGGTTCAACCACAAACACCAGATGACACTGATGCACATGTTTTCAAATGTAGATCATGCACGATACACACTGTGTACCTCTCTCCTAAACCAAGATGCTTCCATCTTTAAGCACTATGGCAGGGAGGCAGCGGTCAACACATACTTGCTCATTTTTGTAGACCACTGACTCCCATAATGTCCCACATAACAAGATTTCCATCTATTTTAACAGGTTGAATGTCAGGATTGAATCAAGCCACAGACCCCAATTAAGAACTGATCACATGGATTTGCCGAACCTCTTATAAAACCCAATATGACTTAGTGAACCATCAATCCACTTCCTAAAATAAATAACAAGCTTATATTTCCTCTGAATTTACTGATTGGGTTTAAAGCCCTGATTCTAACAGCCACTACCTCAATGAACTCATGCTCTCAAGTGCACTCCCAGTGCCTGGACAATGCCTAGCACACAGTAGACACAAAACAGATATTTGCTAAATGCACGCATGAATGAATGGTAGGTCTACCAAATGACAGTGAATCTGGTTCTGCCTGCCATGTAGAACAGAGCCTATTTCATGTGGGAGGCATTAGGAAGGAAAGCCCATGAGCTATTCACTGACAAGCAAGAATCATAGGCATCGGCTAGGGTCGGAGCCAGAAATCTGAGCTTGTGCTCCAACACCGGCAACTGCTGCTGTCTCCAGAAGGGCTCTGCTAGGCCACTTTGGACCTCTATTATAAGAACGTATATTAACTTTGGGGTTAGAACTTCTATGTATAGGCCAAAAGCTGGTGAATGGAAGAAGAACCGGCAAGAAAGCTTTTTGCAACTCTCTACTAGAGTGAACCACCTACTCCCAGTTTGGACCAGAAATCTTTGTCAGTCACCAAAATGCCTGCAACAAAACTATAGCACATAAGTTCACAGAGGACAGAGACTGTGTATTGTCATCCACGGACCCACCGCTCCTAGGATAGCACCAACACATGGTGGACGCTCGAGAAATATTTCTGTATGAAAGAATAAACCAACTCCTCACCCAGGGGATGAGCTAGTGGTAGGAAAGAATAGACTCACAGGCCCCAGGGACTCTTGGGAGCCCATGTTGGGAAAGAAACCAAAAAAATATAGCCCAAAATGAACATATGTTTTAAGAGCCATTAAGGAAATGCTCTAAATGCAGTAAATATTAACCGTGTCCTTCTATGGTGATAAGAAAATGGATGCCTTTTTAAATTTTTCCTTTTTTTTTCTAATTTCCCCAATATTCTATGAGTGTGTATTACTTTTACTTTTTTAAAAACCTAATAGTCCTTATTTTTAAATGTTTTAAAGTTAAAGTAGTTAAACTTTTTTCTAACTGTCTTTAACATAGGTGGTTTGTCATATATTCTACTAGAGCTACTCTCAGTGACCACGGCCCCTGAAATATGATGTATATTTTATGAGCAGCCGCTGAGGTTATTCAACTTGACATTCTACTTTCTAGAAGCAAAAAAAGGATACTTCAAAAGTCCATGGAAAGATTCATACAACCTTTAATTCTATTTTCCCATGAACTTTTTGAAGTACCCTTGTACACAGAGGGCATAATCAATAGCGTTTGTAAGATGAATTTTACAAACTGTTATAGGCCAAGAAATTTTAAAAGACTAGAAAGAATCACACATCTGGTAAGCTATTAAGTGGCTTTAGAGCAACGGTTCTCAACTGGGAGCAATTTTGCCCCCACCCCCCACCCCCAGGGGACATTTGGCAATGTCTGGAGACATTTTTGGTTGTCACAATTGGGAAGGGGAGGTGCTCCTGGCATCTGGTGGGTGGAGGCCAGGGATGCTGCTAAACATCCTACAGTGCATAGGACAGTTCCCACCACAGAGAACGATCCAGCCCCAAATGTCCATCGTGCTAAGGTTGAGAACCCCTAATTTAGAGTAATTATGTGTTTAGGGAGGTAAAACTCTACCATCTTGTTAACCAGAAATTCTTCCATAAAACAGATGTAATTAATGAAAAGGATTAAAATAAAAACTTGGAAGCAACCACAGTAGCGGTCGGTACATAGATGATAGGATAAAAAAGTAAACACTATATAGAAGAAAAAGCATATTATCTTATGACAGGTTATTGTCTACCAAAGCATGGAAAAGTCCCCCTGCACATCCATCTGTATATCTATATCTATATCTACATATTTACATATGTGTATATTTTAACATCCCCAGCAGAAAGAAGTAGATGGCCCTACTGTTCCCCATGATCTAGTCCAATCATTAACAGCCCTCCCAGGCAGACACCTCTATACCTCTGAATAGCTTGTCCAACAGATGTGACACTTATCCTCTTGTTCAGTCCTGGATGTGGACCCCTTTCTGCAAGTGAGCATCTTCCACGTGCTGAAGAGTCATCATTCAATCATCCACCAGATGAAGAGATGAGGTCCCTCCACTCTTCCCCGCCACCCTACCCTTCCCTCCATTCATCACCTCTGTGGCTCCCATTGAGGCCTCTCTGAAGCCTTCCTGGCTTAACCGCACAACTCAAGACTAGAAGAGCCTGAGCCCCGCTGAGTACAGAAAGAGCCTCATACTTGCAAAGAGAAACGAGAGGCCAAGTCCCATTCACCAGGAATTGGAACATGGGTCACGTACGGCCCCATGTGTTAACATGTGGTGACGAAGATGGCCACATTGCCCAGGCAGTGCTAACTATTCTCCCTCTAGCAGAGACGTAGATGTGCTTTGGTATTCCAGAGACGGATTGAAAATAAAACATTTTCAGCTTCATGTGAGCGGTTGTTACAATTGTAAACATGATGTGTAAGAAAACTCCTCATTTACCTCATTCACCATTCTTTTTTTTTATCTAATCTATTTTGCATCTGTCTGTAATCTTTGCTCCCATTTCCCCTAAAAGTGACACTGGCTAAATGTGAACGTCACATTTCTATACTCATAGAAGGGCAGATAATTCTTCAAGTACAGGTCATGAATTTCTCCCCTAGAGTACAGGGACTCTTCTCTTTCCACAGACCAGGAAAACAGCTCTTGTGATTACTCAGAGCAACACACTCCTTGCTTTGGCACAAACTGTGTAAATAGCTGCTTCTGTACTATTACGGGTCTGACTGAAAGCACACAGGTACTATTGACACCGCGTGGTGCCTCTTCAGACGCTCCAAACACAGCTTCTAGGAGAGCGCGTGGTGGGCAAGCCTAAGGGTCTTCCCTAACCACTTGACGACAGTTAGTGCTTCCCCCTTGACTACAGTAATGGGTTTCAGTGAAATTAGTCAGCTGTCTCTGAGCAGCTGTGCCTGCAACCACACAATAGATAGTGGATGCTGTGACATTTATTACTTTAGTTTTTAAGTTTCAACCTTTGCTTAAAGGATTTCAGGGATTGAATACATTCTTTAAAGGCTGCTGAATACGTTACTTTAAAAGAAACCCAACCCTACTTAAACAAGTTTTAAAAACTTGTTATTTATAAGGCAATATTTAGGCCTGAAACCACCTACCTGTTAAGGGACAGGACTTATATTAAAGCAACAAACAGGGAACACAAACTGAACAGTGAAGCACAAACTTGCTATGGTGTCTAAAATACAAAATCAATTTTTGCTTCGGGGGAGGTAAAAATGTTTGAACAGCAAGCTAAATTAGAGGCCATAGCTTATGCTTATCTTATAAGGCCTTTGATGGAGATACGTTAAAGATATTTTAAAAGCTACTTAACATTGGGAAGAGGATTTAGCAGTTGAAGGGAAGCACCTTAGAAATAAAAAACAAACAGCAGGGAGAAGCAAGCAGTTTCGTCTGGTGAAGACATGCTCGCGGTGGGGCAATCGGCAACGAGACCAGGGCAAGTCCCGTTGATGTGCGTCACGAATACTCTGGAAGATGGCACGCCCAGTAAAAATCATCACATGCACACGGAAGCCGGCCATGGGCCCCCGACTACCACAGGATGCTGGATGCCGTGCAGATCGCGGAGCGAGGATGCTGAGCAGATGGCATTGGCCATGTGCCGGTGCAAGGGCTATGGTGGGCTCCGCCCCTGCTGCATCTTGAGGTCCAGCAGGGCTCCATCTCCGAGGCTCACTGCTCCTCTCTGCCGGGGCTCCCAACCACTCACGCCCAGGCCTCTGGCCCTCAGTGCCCTCTGTCTGCGGAATCCTTCCTCCTGCTCCCCTTTCAAAGCAGCCGGCCCTAGGTTGCTGGGGCCCACAGGCTTGCTCCTCTGAAATGCCCCCACCTGGGCATCGCCCCTTCCCTCCTCCCCCAACTCAACAGCCTGCCCCTCGGTGCAGCTGATTTCAGTTGGAACACGAGGAGGAAAATAATCACAGAGCGGACTCGAGCGATATCATTTACCCATGCGTCCGCTAACAGCCGGATCACATGTAAAGCCATGAAGTGAAGGAAAGCCTGTGCAGTGGCAGGGAGGTGGCAGGGCAGAGACCTCACAAGCCCCAGCGGCTGCACAGCGGACCTAAAAGTCGCTCTCTGAGAGCAGCTCGGCCCGGGCTACTCACATCTCTTCCTGAGCTTCATCCAGCACTTCCCCAAAAAGGCAGCGTCTGCAGCTTGCCTCCCAGAGGAGCTGGCGTAGGGGGCTCCTTGCAAACACGTGGTCCCTTTCCAGCCACGCAAGACTTGGGTCTGAGCCCTTGTGCTTCACAGAGTGACTTGGGGGCCAGCAGCATCGGCATCAATGGAGAGCCCGTGAGGAGCGCAGGCTGGGCCCCGCTCCAGACCTGCTCCATCAGCGTCTGCATTTCCACCAGATCCCCGGGTGACCGCGCACACACGAACGCTTGCAAGCCCCTGGACTGACACGCATTCTCTCGCACCTCTCTGATCACTGGGGGGCACAGAGCTGCCTCTTGGCTCCTGACAAAAGGTGAGCTGCCCTCTTTACTCACTTATTGCGAGAATCAGCTCCCTCCGCTGGGCAAATCCGATGAGGCACTCGGAGTCTCTGGAGACCACCACGGGGAAGCCGTTGTAGTCGGTGTCCTTGATGAGTGTCTCCACGTCCTCCATGGTCATGCGGTCCTGGGTGAGCACCGACAGCAGCGGCTCTCCCCGCCGGGGCCGCATGACGTCGGTGGCCAGCGTGCAGTGGGTGAACTCGTCCTTCACATCCAGGAAGGGGTAGCCATTCAAGTCGATGTGGGCCTCGTAGATGCCTTCCTTCCCAAAGGCATTGGCCACCAACTTGCTGGTCACAGCCGCCGCCATGAGGGGCACAATGTACTCCAGACCACCCGTGACCTCGAACATGATGACCACCAACGACACTGTCATCCTGGTAACTCCACCTGCAACACAAGACACGAGTGAGATTCCGAAGCCCGACCCCGGACCCTCGGGAGGGCACGATGTGTGGAAATGGATAGATGGCGGTAAATGCTCCTCACACGTGTTCCAAGGGGACATTCCCACATGCCGCCCGTGCTCAGGCCTCAGGAACAGATGCCAGGTTCTGTTCAACGTGGCATCGCGTCAGGGAGCTGTAAGTCACACCTGGCTGGGGGCTCTGCTCCAACGAGGGACCCTGGCTTGTCCACTCACCTAGGCCCACACATCTGGCTTTTGGGCGAGTGGATCTGACTGAACAAGCAACCCCATAAGCCTTATAATTTTAGGATTCTTAGGGACTAGAGAGAGGAGAGAGACCAAGCTTTGTGTCCCTTGGTATTCAAAGGGAGAATCCATACTGACTCCTGGTCTTCCAGGGAGTTTAAACCAAGGTTTCTCAACTTCAGCACTAGGGACATTTGGGACTGGAGCATTCTTTGTTGTCAGGGGCTGTCTTGTACACTATAGCATGTTGAGCAGCATCGCTGGTCTCTACCCAATAGATGCAAGTGGCACCTCCCTCCCCAGGTGTGACAACCTAAAGTGTCTTCAGATACTGCCAAGTGTCCCTGAAAGGCAGAATCACTCCTGGTTAAGAACTACTGTTCTAGGTGGTATGGCTGTAAGATGGGGGAGACCCCATCAGCCTGGGCCCCTGAATGACTGGGTGGGAAGAATCTTCTGTTCACCCATGTTTTTTACATATATATATATATATATATATATATATATATATATATATATATATATATATATATATGTGTATATATAGTGAGCAAGATATAAGCCTTGGTGTGTGAGCCACCGAGATTTGGGGGGATTCTCGTTATAGCAGCACAACATAGCCTATCCTGAGTAATGCAAATGTTCAAGTCCACGCCTTCCTCCTCGCCAGTCCTCTAAGCCAGCTCAGTGCCCCCACCCCCTCCCTGCCCCACCCGTGGTTGTACCTAGGCAGGCTGCAGCTCCCACCATTGCGTAAAGCCCTGGTGTGACGCAGTCTGCTCCGGGCCTGCACCAGTTCTGGAAGATGATCCAGTCATGGTGATGGTAAGCCAGCTGCTCCACGCCAATGCCCACCATCCTGCCCGCCATTGCTCCCATGGCCATGCTGGGGATGAGGAGGCCTGACGGGATCTTGAGGGAGCACAGAGAAAAGCAGCATGAGGGAAGGCAGCTGAGTCCCCCTTCCCAATCCCCAGGAACCACGGTGCCCCCTCGACAAGCTTGCATTTTGCTCAGCCTTCAAAGGAGGCACAACTCTTCAAAATCAGTCAGCTGGGAAAAGGTGGGACAAGTGATTTGACCTCCTTAGTCAGTCGCATCTACTGCAACATGGAGAGAATGCCCTTTTACACTTTCATTTCTTCCCCTGCAAAGTCTGGCCCAGTTTGCCTGCTGTGGATTAAAGAATGATAAGCCCCGGTGCAAATACCATTCAAAGTGAACATCTGTCACTTGAGACACTCGTTACTTTCTCTCTCCCCTTGCCATGTCATTCAGATTGGCTTCTAAAATTAAATGCCAAGCCACGTTATGAAAATGGAAAAGGGCCTGCAATTGATCCCTGGTAAAATAACGAAGTTGAACGCACCATCGCAGCTGCCCCCGATCTTCCAAAAAGCTTTCAAAGACTTCCCGCTCTGTTTATAGACAGTGGATACCAGTCAGAGAGAGACGAGGGAGGCAGTTCCATCTTCCTAACCAACTACATCTTCCGAGAAGTATCCTGAATATATTCTAGCCACATTAGCGGCAGCGAAGAAACAGACTATGTAACCTGAATGATCTTAGAAGTAGCGTATTGCTTACTTTGCTGGCTGCTAATGTATTTTAGTTTGTCTGGTGACCGTACACGTGCTATGGGACACTCCCAACTACTCTGTGTTCATTGAGACGTGAGCGCAGACACTGAGCCACAGCTGCATTTATGTCGCCCCAGGTGGTCATCAGTCTGAGGATGCCAGGCGAACTGAAGTTCAGAACCTTGGGCGTGATTTCTAGAGTCTGGAATATTCCTTAGGAAATTGCTCCTATATGGGCTCCCCCTTAGTCCACAGCCATTTAATCCCCTGTAACTTCAAAGTAAAGTCTCAGCAAGCACCAGAAGATGCTCCAGCATCTTCCTTGGACAGAAAAATAAATTCCTTTGCAAAGAGATGATGGATCAGACACAGTCAGCTGTTTAATAAAGTCTACCCATCCTTGTTCTTAAGGCACAGATTCGGGTTTGTGTTTGACCACTACACACCCAGAGACACCGTTTCTTAGACTTTTTTTGAAAAAGAGAATTCATAGAAATACCACACAGAAAGCAAGAGTAATGGAACACATCAGGGGCTCTGGGGGGTGGGTAATGTTGTGCTTCTGGTCCTGGGTGCTGGTTACACAAGCATGTGGGTTTTGTGAAAATTCATTAAGCTGTATGCATCTCTATATGATACTCTTTTATCACACTCTAACACTCTAATAAAAGTTTCATTTTGTTTTTAAGTAAGCAATAGCAGCATTCTTCACAATAGCCAAAAGTTGGAAACAACCCAAATGTCCATCAAAGGATGAGTGGATAAACAACGTGTGGGGGAATCTACAGAGCGGAACACTCTTCAGCCAGAAAAGGAATGAAGTGCTGACACGTGCTACAACATGGATAACCCTTGAAAACACTGTGCTAAGTGAAAAAAGCCAGTCCCACAAGGACGGTCTGAAATGAATTAATTTAATTAAAATGAACTGTCCGAAATAGGCAAACCTATAGAGACAGAAAGCAGATTGGTGGTTGCCAGGGGCTGCTGGGGCAGAGAACAGGAGGGACTGCTAATGGACATGGGGTCTCCTATGAAGGGGAAGAAAATGTTCTGAAACTTGACCGAGGTGACGGTTGCACAACATTGTGAATGTACTTAATACCACTAACATGTACACTTTAAAATGATCAATTTCACGTTATGTAAACTTTACCTCAATTTTTTTTTAAAAAAAGCAATAACAACTTAATGTCAGTTTCCATAAAAGAAAGCTCTTTAGGAAGGGCTTTCAAAGTATGTCTGACTTTAACGCAGTGTTTAAAAGCAGGAAGAACGAAGCTGTCTCTTCTCTGGCTTTAGGAACAAAAATGAGGAAAGCACACGGTGTCATCCACAGCTCTTGAGGACACTACTCGTCAGGAGACGATGTGTGCAAAGAGCCCCCGTCGTGGCCCCAGCCCCACCCAGACTGGGAGGCCATCACGTGGAGTGCAGCGTAGGTGCTGCCACACAGTCTCAGAACTCTGGTTTTGCATCTGTCTCTCCCAGAGGCATGTGCTCTTTAGGGGCAGCATTCTGTTTCAAGTGCTGTACACCTTGGACTTAGCACAGAGCCTAGATACAGCGGATGCTCAATGCATGCTCATCGATCCAAACTGGGCCACACACGGGCTTGTCCCACCACCTGGCATCACCCTGCCAGCAGGCAAAGCTGTGGTCACCCCTGGTCTGGGAGTGAGATGAAGTGAGCTCCATGCCCAGCTCTGTCTCCCATATGCTGTGGGTCTGATTAGGCCACTCCGGGTCTCTGAGCCTCAGCTTCCTCACTTGTAAAATGGGATTAAAACCTCATTTTGCAGGCTTGTTGGTTATTAAAGAATTGTGTCCTGATGATTGAAAGAATGTCAAGTGCCCAGCATATGAGAACATTCAAGAAAGGTCGGATCCCCTTTTCCTCCCATGACAATTTTGTTCAGGAGAGTAGGGTGCTGTCCCCAGAAGGACATGGGTCTTCCCCCCACCAGCACTCACCCTCACTTTCTTACCCTTCACTTACCTTCATGCCAAAGGTAAATATGGTGATGACGATTTTGAAGATCAGCGCCAGGGCCAGCTGCCACATGGCTGTGTAAACGCCAAAGCCAGCTGGCCGGTCTGGAATGTCATCCACAGGCCGGGTCATGTTGGGGTCATTGATGTAGTCACACAGCTGGGAGGACTCAAAGGCCCCACAGTCGTTGAACATCTCAGAAATGAGCTCACTGGTGCTCTGGCGTGTGTAGGGATTGGGGTAGGCAATGACAGCTCTGATGGCAGTCACCACAATGACCTCCAGCACTGGGTTCTTCCTTAGCCGGGTTGTCTTGCGCCTCCTGCCCCAGGCGATGTTGCAGCGGATGAAGAGGGTTCCCCACAAGGCCCCAAACACCCCAAGCAGGATGAAGGGGAAGAGTTCAGCCATGTACCAGGGCGTGTGATATTCCACATAAAAGAGAACAAGGTGGCTGTTCCCAAAGCGATTGATGGATCGCAACGTGAAGGCCGCCACCAGGGCCATGAATAATGACATCCACGATGTCTCAGAGAGAAAGTAGTAACTGATCTGGAATAAAGATGTCGCAAATTAGTGACTGGCCAGAGAAAGAGCTGCTCAGAGTTCAGGCCCTTTGGTCAGCAGCCACCTGCTGGTGCCCACCGTGAGATACACTGGGACCAAACATGGACGAACGGCACTCACTTCATCAGTCAGTCCAGGCTTGACTATGACAAAATGCACCAACGAAGATACCAA